>NC_135311.1:91952454-92254254 GCF_048772815.1 Callospermophilus lateralis | reverse complement strand
AGTGCCCAACAGAGTGTAGCATTCAGGAAACAAATATTTTGACCATAATTTCTATTAAACTGATTACAACTTGATGGAATACAGTTCCAGTCAAGGAGAGGGAACCCTGATATGTACAAACACGTTCAGCATCTTATGCTTAGAGCATAAAAGCATGAGAGGCTTTAAGTGTACAAGTGACTGATTCCTAAGTACTTGCTCTTTCCATAAGGGGGAAAACCGCTTTAAAATGGCCTCCATCTCCAATACTACTTTCTCTGGCATTTTAGTACTTTTCATAGTCTAACACCCATCTAGAAAACTAATGTCAGTCCAAAACACCCGTCCCTCCAGCTACTAAAAAAAATCCTTAAAAATGTCACTAACGTGCCCCAACCTTGTCTATATTCCAGCTTACAACCAATGCACTGCCATGCACCATTGCTGCAGCAATGGGGAGAAACTTCTGGTGACTTTTAGCACAGGCCCACCCTGTGTGGGCATGGAAACTTCTTATAGCCCAGCACACACACCATACCAGGGAAAATGTCTTTGCTTCTCTTTCAGCCAAATCACAGTGGCTTCACACCCCTGGAGCCACAGAAATGACTTGTATGTACTGCTCCTGAGATGCCCATTACTTGGCTGAGACCTTGGATAATGGTTCTGATGAAAGCACTGCAAGATACTGTAAAGCTGATGGATTCCAGCCAAAAGGATGACATAATATAAATACAAAATCTACTAGTTTTTCCTGTCAGCAAGTCAGAATTACGGCTTTTCTATATGCCACTCCTGCCATACAGAATAACTCACTTCAAACTATAGCAGCAATTCCAGGAATACCCAGAATCGTAAATGCTGCTTCATTTACAATAAACTTCTAGGGACGATCAAACAATCAATGCCAACTCAATAGTTCAGAGCTCTATGTTCTGCTCCCAACAAGCCCACTTTAGTTGAGAGGAGGTTTCTGATCAAAGTAAATATAGTACTTTGCTTAATTAAAGTCAATAAGTGTCTCTAAAAGCTACATTGTATCAAGATACTTTGCTGAGTATTCTTTTTCTTTTTTCTTCTTTGAAACTAATCACTACTAATACATCTAAAATGTTATTAAAGAGCATAGAATATAAGTTTTAGTGAAGCTATTCACATGTCCTTCCCAGAAGTAAAAAACATGGAGGCAGAAGTGGCTACTCAATAAGAGAGAAGTAGAGAGAATGGCTTATCTTGACAATATATGCTTTTTAAAAAATTTTTTTTAGTTGCAGATGAATACAATACATTCATTCATTCATTCATCCATCCATTTATTTATTTATTTATATGCAGTGCTAAGGATCCAACCCAGTGCCTCACACATGCCAGGCAAGCACTCTACCAATGGGCTGGGGATGTGGCTCAAGCGGTAGCGCGCTTGCCTGGCACGTGTGCAGCCCGGGTTCGATCCTCAGCACCACATACAAACAAAGATGTTGTGTCCGCCGAAAACTAAGAAATAAATATTAAAAAAAAAAAAAGCACTCTACCACTGAGCCACAACCCCAGCCCCCAGTATATGCTTTTTAATCACTCATTTCTAAAATACATATGAAGCACCTGGGCCACTGCAATAAAACCTTGAGATAGATAGATAGATAGATATTTTTTTTTTTGGTGTGTGTGTGTGTGTGTGTGTGTGTGTGTGTGTGTGTTGCTGGGGATCGAACCCAGGGCCTTGTGCAGGCAAGGCAAGCACTCTGCCAACTGAGCTATATCCCTAGCCCCTATACAGCACTTCTATGAGTTGAAAAGGTTAAAACTGATCTAATGGACATAAGCTTTTGATTTTAGTTTAAGAGTTTGGGGAAATCACAAAACCACATTCAAGTCTCACAGTCCCTTTCACAGCTGAGAAGACTTGGATTCCCATGGTCAACTGGGAAAGTGGCAAGACCAAGTCTGAAACTTGCTTGCTGCCCTTTCCATTTCCCACATTGCCCTGGGCAAGGCTCAGGGCTTCAGGAAATCTAAAGATGTAACATAAATACGTGTGAGCCCACCAAAATCCTGTAGTTTTGTTAACACCAGGCAAGGCTAACACATACACAGGTACCTCAAGTCAGAGGATGTAAAGGATTGCCAGGACAGAGATGGCAAAAACTATGGGAGTCAAGAAGGCAAGGGGGTGATGGTTTAGTCTGTGACATTATCTGGGAGAGTGAACCTGCTCCTGGCTTGAAGAAATGGAGAAGATACAAAAGACAGAAAGGAAGGTTGCAGCTCTTCAAGGAAAGGACCAGAAGGAAGGGAGATCAAGAGGTGTAAGTACAGGAAAGAATATGCAGACCAGGAGGGATCATGTAGGAAAATAGCAGAAAGAATGCAAAGTGAAGGAGGGTGCAAATGAGGACAGTCTATATACCAGTTTCTTCCTGTAGGCAGTAAGATAAATTGCCAATCAGAAAGAGGCCCAGGTTCCATCCTAGCTCTGCCAAGACTTGCCCAATCTAGAGCAAGCTTCTTATGCAGGATTTGAGCTCAGACTGCTTAACAAAAAAGTATTCGATGATCTTTGGGTTTCCTTATAGCCCAGACACAGAAGCCTAAGCCTGGAGTCATCCTAACCTGGGTTCAGATCACTAACACTGTGTGTGCTGTCTCTCCTTCTGGAGATGGCTCACATTCTCTCTTGAATGTGTATTCTGTGATTGACCCTAAAGGTGACTCTCTTGAGATTACCCCCCCTACCTTGAATATGTATCTACTTTCCTAAAGAAACCTGTCTGTGAGGGGTGGGGGAACACTTACTGTGTGACAACATCAGGCAAGTTTCTTCACCTGAGACTTTGTTTCCAATGTAAAATGGTAAAAGTATGTATTTCATAGGTTGTTGTGATGATTCAAGATTTCCCCAAACTCTTAAACTAAAATAAAAAGCTTATGTCCATTAGATCAGTTTTCTGTGAGTACACTCAAGGTTTTTAAAACCCTTTAGATTAAAAAAGAGGAAGAAAGAAAACAAATCAACCCTAGCGTACAAATGTTTGAAACCACCTTATGCTGCACTCTAACATAATTTTTCATTAATTTGAACTTCCAATGTCTTGATGCAAAGACATAAAATCTATTACCAAAGTGCCATCTGACAAAGCTTAAAGGTAACCATAATTTATTTATTATTTTTAGAAATTGGTGTTTATTTTCCATAACCTTATTTCCATCTTGCTTATTATTCAGTGTCTGCAGAACAGCTCAAGACCACTCAGTGGTTGTTCCTACCCACTCAGTGGCCTAAGCAGTGGGAGCTGAGGACCAGTCTTCAGTGGCTGGCTGGGCACTCCAGTCTTCAGTAGGAGTAACCATAATTTAAAGAAAAAATCCAGAGTCCCCCACGTTTTTGCAACTTGTGCTAATTTATTTGTATCTACACATATTCACCTATTCCCTCTCTTAAAGCTACATAGGAATCTCTGTTTAGGCAGAAATCCGTCTAACATGGTTCCTGTAACTCAAATCACTCAGGTTCTCAGATGGAAAAAAATCAGAAATTAACTTTGCTTACCTTGAGGTAAAAGTGAGTATAAGAGAAAGACAGAACCCAAGAATGGCCTGCTGAGAACACCACCACTAGCACCATCACCACTGGTCACCAACTCTCACCACAACTGGACTCCTAATTCTATGGATCTCAAGTCTCTCCCATGTATGTGCACTATTCCCTCCAGACTCAAAGTCTTGGAAAGGAGGGATCCAACAGGCCAAACCCAATTCTTCCCTAGTCAGACATCCACAGCTCCTTCAACTGAAACTCACGGGATAGTCAACACCCCAACTGGAAAAGGTCCCTTCTGATCTATATCCCAAAGAAATTGTGCTATTGCCTCAAAATATAAATGAAATTGTGTGATAAACAGTTAAAGAGGAAATCTCAAGAGATATGTTTTGTTATAATCCCTCCTCAGCCAAGAAAGTACAACCTATTTCTATGGTTAGCTTTGAAACGACATCACCAACAATGGCTTCATTCATTGTTTTTGTTTTATGGCTCTGGTTATTGAGCCCATGACCATGCCAGGCAAGTTCCATGGAACTACACTCCAAACACTAAGGCTTCACTCTCAAATTGCACACACAGCTCTAAGCAAAGCAGAGCTCTGCAAGATGAGTACTGTATTCAGCCTGCACAAGGCAGCAGTATCAGGGTAGAGCCAGAGCAGCTGGTCAGCACTTCTCCTCCAGAATCCCAGAGCCTCCTCTAATTCTCCTTTCATTACCAGCAGCTTCCTCCGCACCCACCAAGAATCCAAGAGGGGCTACGCATCACAACCTGATATCCCAGGACTCCATGCTGATAGCTACACTTTAATATATAGCCTCTAAGTTTTTTTGGACCATGATTCACAGTAAGAAATATATTTTAGAGTACGTGTGTGTGTGTGACATATAAGTTTCACAAAAAGATACTTACCATTACTATTGCAATTCACTGTTTTCTTCTATTTAATATGTTTAAATGCTAAAGAAGACTCAAAATAGATTTCACAGCCCACTGATAAATAATAGATCACAGTTTGGAAACCACTAGTTTTATTAAGAGACTCAACAAAATTACCAATAAAATTTACCTTATTTTCACTCAATGCATATACCTTCCCCAGATGAACATTAAACAGTGAGATGTACTTCATCTGGAATTCCTTTAGTTACCAGCTGATCATTCCTCTTTTCTCACAATGTGTAGCTTAAGAGGTTTCACTCCAAAGGCCTAGACTGAGTTCTGCCATACAATGGCACTCTCACAGTCTTCATTTCATAATGCAATTTCTCCTCTCAAATTTTTTCAATTGGTTACCTCCTAGATCTATATAATGGTGCCATAGATATCTAGAACAAGAAAAAACTATACGAATAAAATATGAAAGACCCACATTTTAAATTCTGCCAATAATTACTATTCTTACACACACGATTAATTCCCAGTCCCCAGTTTCCACCGACATGAGAACATCTCTCAGTGATCCTTCACAGAACATAAAGAATTTAAAAGTCAATCTGCTTATTTTGCATCTGTGCAAAATTTTCAATGTGGTTCACAGAAATAACCATTGCAGGGAAGAGTTCAGTGTATGACCATCACTGGAAACTTAGGGTTGGGATCTATCCCAAGTCTTAGATTTAGATGGTAGGTGTATCAAGAATTAGGCTACCAATCAATCGAAAGGGGTGATAAGAGGCAGTAATTCTTTTTTTTAATTTTTTAATATTTATTTTTTAGTTTTTGGCGGACACAACATCTTTGTTTATATGTGGTGCTGAGGATCGAACCCGAGAGCGCGCTACCGCTTGAGCCACATCCCCAGCCCGAGGCAGTAATTCTTAAACACAAATATTCACCTTCCACTCTGCAAATAAGGAAGCAAAGCCTCAATGAGACACTTTCATATCCTGGAAATGAAGTCCCAAGCAGGTCCACAGCATGTCTATATTTATAATCCTTTTATCAAATGGTCCTTTCTAACAGACAACAATGGAATTTAGCCAAATTGGCATCTGTTTCATTCCTTGCACCAAACTACGACTAGTCATCTTTTATTCCACTTAATTTTTCTGGTTTTTGGGTTTTTTTTCCTTTTGGGGGGGCGGGGGGGGTGTGGAGGTGGCAAGGGGAGGAGATGGTACAGACCCAAATCATGAAGCTTCTCTCTCCTTTCTAGGGAACAAAGTGTAGGAAGAGGAAGAAAGGATAACTTGCTAAGACTACTTAATTAGTGGGGACAAACACAGTAGAATGTAAATGACTAAGCTAAATGTAACTAGGAAAATAACTGATACTGACTAGGAACAAATTAGTTAAGTAAAACAAACAAACTAACTCATTGTGTAAAGCCTGCACGGCACAGCTTAATGGGAAACAAAGAATGCAACAGCCAGGTAGATGGCCCAAACCTGCGATCCCAACAGCTTGGGAGGCTGAGGCGGAGGCAGGAGGATCATGGGTTCAAAGCCAGCCTCAACAACTGCGAGGTGCTAAGCAACTCAGTCAGACCCTGTCTCTAAAATACAAAATGGGGCTGGGGATGTGGCTCAGTGGTTGTGTGCCCCTGAGTTCAATCCCCAGTAGTCAAAAAATAAAAATAACATTAAAAAATGAAAGAAAAGACACACAACAAAGAGGAGGTAATACCCCCAGAATGTAGCAAGGTGATCATATGTGACTCACTGCCAAACACAGAAGACATAAAGCAAAGGAGTGTGTGCAGAGAATGGAGTAAGAGTAGGGAGTGGTGCAATTAGTTTAATCCAGAAGACTTCAAGGAAAACCAGCACGGTGAAGTTAAATATTCAAGTGAAGAATAACTTTGGCTCTGCTACTCAGCAGTTAAGTTCAAAAACTTTTCACTCTCTGTTACTGTTTTCTCATCTGCAAATAAGGATGATTTAAATTATTTTATAGGATTGTTTTAAACTCTGGGAAAAGATAGGTAGATCAATCGATTGATCTAGAACAACACCTGGCCCACAGAAGGCACACAACACCATGACCACCACAGAGGAGGTGAAATGGGAACAAGGCCTTTGGGGATGGAAGAATACAAAAATGATGAGAATGGAAGCTGAATGCAAGGAATATTCCACATAACAGATTATGAAGAGCAAAAGAAGGAAAAGGGGAGTATAAAATCCTTGACTGGAGACTGAACAGAAGGTATACGTAGAACAGACAGAAATGAGGTGAGAGACAGAGATGAGGTGAGGGACAGAGAGAGGTGAGGGACGGAGCTGAGCCAAGCTCCAGAGGACCACATGTGTCCACTAAGAAGTCTGGACTTTACCTTGAAGAGACGCCACCTAAAAAAATCTCAACTCCCTGACTCACGTGAATTCCTCAGAAATGCGAAAGTCCCTGCTGTGTCTGTGTGTGTGTGTGTGTGTGTGTGTGTGTGTAGTGTTGGGGTAGGAACTCTCAGACAGAAGATGACAGAAAAGACATGGGCACATGATGCTTGAAACTCAACTGTGTAAAAACTAACGTCCTTCTTTTCAAATATTTTAAAACCATCAATTAGTTCTGGGCTAGATAAAAGGGCACTGTGTACTGGGTTCCCCCTACTGCCAACCCCAGAGTGAACATCCCAGGACAATAAAAGCTAACTGGGCAAAGAGCCTCAATATTTCTGTGGGTAAGAATATTCATTTGGGGGATCTATACCTTTGCCCCACCTTACTATTCATTCTCTCTCTTTCTCTCTCTCTCTCTCTCTCTCTCTCTCTCTCTCTCACACACACACACACACACACACACACACCCCTTCTTTTTTAAAATAAATAAATAAATAAGAAGCTAAAGGTTTTCTGTGAATCATAATGGGAATGAGTCAGAAAAAAACTTTCCCAAAGCTTTTGTCCTCTTAGCTGAAGAACCTGACTAAGTCAATTACTAACAGCACCCAGGGCATCAATATTCTGCTGTTCATGATTCACCCTCCTCCCCTGGTGCAGTCAGAGAGAGGAGTTCACAGGGCTGCTCTTGGGAGTAGCTCCTGAGCTATTTTTATAACACCATGTCCTTGGATTAAAGGGAATGCAGAGCCAGAAATCAGAGGCCAGGAGGCCATCTAGTACTTAGTATGAGTTTTTTTCACAGCTCTGATTCCCTACTATGCAGAATTCAGCCTTCTGGATAACTGATTGGTACCTATGTTTCCAGGGATCTGAAGATAGCAGATCATGCAAAAATCATGTTGAATGGAATTATATCTACCTTTGATGATTAAGAAGACCTTCTCAGTCCTTCTTATTAGAATCATGATTTTGACCAATTTTCATTTCACCAAACTCTGAGAGGTAGAATTTATGAACGGAGAGTTCAGTTAGTTGAACTTAGATAAACCAGCTCCCTTATACTATCATCCAGTTAAACAGCATGCATGAGTTTTGCACAAGTGTTCTACCAGTCACCAAGCTCTCTGACATGTGCCCACCCAGGTGCTGCCTCAACATTTCTGATTCTGGCTGAAGCTGTGTTTATGCCATGCATTCCTGTGTGACATATCTAATAACTATGTGGCATAAACTTATGCCATTAGATGCCAAATCTCATGGCTCCCATCATGCCACCAAAATAAATAAATATTAATGAAGGAATCTCTGCCTTTTTGTCTTTCTCCAAATAAAAACACAAAAAAGCAAAGGCAGCTTAATAGTTCATGTCCATTGACTAACATAAAACCAATAAATATAATTATGTTTTATATTTTGTATGTTTTATATTTTACAAAGCACTTTGAATACATGATCTCAATCATCACAAAATCTGAAGTATCAGTTTTATTTTACTCATAAGTAAACTAAGGCTTAAAAATACTAAGTGAGAAGTCAGGTGTGATAGCGCATGCTTGTAATCCCAGCAACTCGGGACACTGAGGCAGGATCACAAGATCAAAGCCAGCCTCAGCAACTCAGTGAGGCCCTAAGCAACTCAGTGAGACCCTGTCTCAAAAGGGGCTGGGGATGTGGCTCAGTGGTTAAGCGCCCCTGATTTCAATCCCCAGCACCAAAAATACTACATACATGCATTTTTACATACACTACTAAGTAATTTGTGAAAAGTCACATGTATTTATTAACTAAAGTCAAATCTAACTCACTAGGAGGCAAGAGAAATTAAAATAACTGAAGAAAAAAAGGACAAATGAGCATGATGGCATTTCAAAAAACTGAAACGGTAGGAGACCATTTTTTTAATCCATCTAAGGAAAGTAGGTGTGGTTTGTTTTTAATATAAATATAAGCCTGGATTAGGTAAAGCTACAAATTACTATCACCTTCAAGATACAGGCTTTATTTACTTTTTTATTTTGTTTATTTTATTCATTTTAGTTGTTGATGGACCTTTATTTTTTTATTTATATGTGGTGCTGAGAATCGAATTCAGTGCCTCACATGTTCGAGGCAAGTGCTCTACCACTGAGCCACAACCCCAGCCCTATTTATGTTTTTTTGTTTGTTTGTTTGTTTTTTGGGGAGGAGGTAACCAGGGATTGAACTCAGGGGCACTTAACCATGAGCCACATCTCCAGCCCTTAGAGACAGGGCCTCGCTAAGTTGCTGAAGCTAGTTTCGAACTTGCAATCCTCCTGCCTTGGCCTCCCAAGCTGTTGGGATAACAGGCCTGTGCCACCATGCCTGCCCGGCTAGTTGTTATTTAAATATATACTTTGAACACTATAGAAAGATATCAATGGAGAGCAACATCATTGAATAGCACTACTGCCCAGAGACAGTCACTATTAAGTTTTTAGTACAAGTTTCTGTTGTCCCCCCAGGCCAATTTGGACCTAAAAGTCTCCATATGTTTTGACTCAGCAATGCCACAATATAATAATGAAAAAAATGATCACAAAATAGCACACATAGGATGATCCTTTGTTTCATAAACATATACATGTAATTCTCAACAAAGGAATAAACTGGAGGGTGAAGAGAGCATTACAAGAATAAGTACCTATGTTAATAATGGTTATTCCAAGTTTCTTTTGATATTGATGGCTACTTCATTGTGCACAATTTCTAAGATTCTGCAAGTATTCTACAATTAATATGAGTTAGTACTCTAATAAGAAGAAGGAGAAAAAGTGATTCTCCCAGACTACACAGGGAAATTGGACTGGGAAGGAGTTTCAGAAAAGCCAATTGCTATCCACTACGTAAGCCATCCAATGGACCTATCGCTCCACCTGCTGCAAATAGTTCAAGAGTTACCACAACTCAAAGCTATGAAAAGGGCTGGGATTGTGACTCAGCAGTAGAGTGCTCACCTAGCACATGAGAGGCCCTGGGTTTGATCCTCAGCACCACATAAAAATAAATAAAATAAAGGTATTGTGTCCACCTACAACTAAAAGAAAAATATAAAATATATAAATTTTTTTTTAAAAAAGCTATGAAAAGATGTGACAAGGCACAATATCAGTATTTTCCAATGAGTGGTAAAGATATTAAACATAATGACTTCAGAGGAGAAAGAGACCATTTTGTCATGGAATGAATCCAAAGAAGTCATGATTTCAAAATCTGTGCAGGAACAGAAGAGAAGTGAGATCCATTCCAGGTAAAAATAAAGGTAAGATCAAAGACTTTGGCATAAAACCATCAGGTGTATTTTGGGGATTGTAAACAAAAAAAAAAAAAATGATGAGAAAGATTTAGGAGACAGAATGGCTAATTTCGAACTTGGAGAGACAATGGTGCAGTGGATATGAACAGACTGCTGACACATCCAACTGAGGAACAACCCTTATTCATGAAAACTTTGTATCTCCATCTACTTCTATCCTAAATGACAGTCCTTGTCTCCTGAAAGATTCCTGCCCTTCTTTTCATCAGTCTCTATTCCAGTTTCCACATGCAGTCATGTTTCTGAGCTGCAAATCTGAACATCATATGTACTCTCTTCAACATCTTTATTTCCTATTCTTAGGACAGATGGCTTACAAAGCCCTAGTGATCCACCTCTCCTGGCTTATCACCACTTGTAACCTGGACTACAGAATACTGAATTATTCACAATTCCTGGAATCCAGAACAACTGTATCCTTTAAACCTTCGCTGACCCAACCTTCAATGCACAGTTCAAGCATCATCTGCTCTATTAAGGATGTCCAATGGACCAAGTCAAGGCATCCAGAGCACATCCTGTGCTCACCTTTAGAGCAGAACTTCTAATCCTGCTCTATAACTGCAGAACTGTCTGTCTGCTCCACAGCTATTACTTAGGTACACAACAGTGCCTGAGGCATAGCCAAATTAATAAGTGTGGGTGAAAGAGACAAAAGCCTAAACATTCCCTTGTCCACTAACTATTCCCACTTCCCTCAGACGTATTTGCCTAACCATGCAGATACCATATACCAGCAGGCACTTACAAAACTTTCATAATATTAAATGTTTACATGCCTAACTAGACTGTGAGGAACTATTTAAATTTTTATTTTATATTCTCTATCATAAAGGTACTCTTGAGGGGGACTACAGGCTTTCTCACTTCCTAACCATGCCCTGAGATCTCCAGTGTGCCAAGATTTGCCTAGCCCTGGAATGAGAACCAAAAAAAAAGAGTCTATTAACACAATATGTCAAGTCAATTCAGTTTAGCCAGGAGATGAAGAAAACTCAAGCTCAGGTAGATATTGAGCAGATATTTCTGTTACAGAAGAATCAAGGATAAATTGTAAGCCCAAAGTTAACACAGAGTTTTAAAAGTATTCTCTTAAAATATATTGCCCTGCTGGGTGCCGTGGCACATGCCTGTAATCCCAGTGACTGGAGAGAATGAGGCAGGAGGCACAAATTCAAAGCCAGCCTCAGCAACTTAACAAGGCCTTACACAATTTAGTGAGACTCTGTATCAAAATAAAAAATAAAAAGGGCTAAGAATGTGACTCAGTGGTTAAGGGCTCCTGGTTTCAATCCCTGGTGCCCAAAAAATAAATAAATAAATAATATATTATACATATGCATCCCTTTTTCTTAAACCCTTCCCAGATCCACAGCCTTGACTATGGATGTTGCCAACCTGGATGAAAAGGACAAAGACCATACCCAAAGAACAAAACCAAAGGATGGCATCATGTGGGATCAAGGAGCAGAAGTCTTTGTGGCCACATAGTGTTAGCCACATTCCTCCATTTTTTTTTTAATGGGTACCAGGGATTGAACTCAGGGGTACTCAGCCACTGAGCCACATCCCTAGCCCTATTTTGTATTTTATTTAGAGACAGGATCTCACTGAGTTGCTTAGCTTAGCACCTCGCCATTGCTGAGGCTAGCTTTGAACTCATGATCCTCTTGTCTCAGTCTCCATATTCCTCCATTTTTGTAATATACATATATATAATTTACCATTTTAACCATTTTAAGGGCATAATTCATTGGCAATAAGCACATTCACAATGTTGTATAACCATCACCACTACCTTTTTCCAGAATTACTTAATCATCCCAAACAGAAACTCTGTACCCATTAAACAATAACCTTATTCTTCCCTCCAAACAGCCTCGGGTTACCTCTATTCTGTCTCTATGAATTTGACTATTCTAAATAACTCATCTAAGTGGAATCATTCAAATTTGGTTTTTGTATCTGACTTATTTCACTTGGCATAATATTTTCAAGGTTCATCCATACTGAAACATGATCTAAATTCCAGTCCTTTTTATCAATGCATAATATTCCACTGTTCAACTGCTGGTAGGCACAATGGTTGTTTCTACCTTTTGGCTACTGATGATAATGCTGCTAGGAACACTGGTATACAATTATCTGCTCTCAATTCTTTGGGTATATCTTTGTGAGCCAATTTGCTGGATCATATAGTAATTCTATGTTTAATTTTGCAGGGAATAGCCCTACTGTTCCCCATAGTAACTATACCATTTTACAGCCCCAGTAGCAATGCCCAAGGGTTGCAATTTCTTTCTTTATATTCTCATGGGTACCTTTAACTTTCCATTTTGTTGTTGCTATTTGTTTTGGTTTTTAAATAAGAGCCACCCTGTTGGCATTCTTCTCACTTTCACATGGTGAGAAGAAGACCTCTGTTCTTGTTTAATTCACTGTCATTGTGGAGTTTTCATCATATCCAACCAAGTTAGTCCTAACACTCAAGTACCTGGCCCAGGGTGGTGGTTAAAAAAACAACCTTTTCCACTATAGAAATAAAGAAGAAGGTAGGGATAGACATGAATACATCAATTTTGAAGAAAATCTGTAGATGTTTTACTACTAGCTCCAAAGCTCACCACAGCCAGTAAATCAGCTGTAAAGAAAGCAGCTTTCATGGACTGGGGGGTAGAGGAAACAAAGCAGGGGTTAAACAATGAAGTCTAGAAATGGGTATGTCCTCAGAACCTGGTCAAGGTGAGCTGCTCATATGAATGGACTGATGAGAGACACTAGGATCAGTGGAGGCCAGGAATCTAGGGGTTAAGTGCACAAGGTTTAGAATCACACACCTAGGTCCCAATTCTGAGTTAGCATTAGGGGGTACATTAACCTAGACATGTTCCTAAAACTCTTGAGCCTCAGTTCTTTTACTTACAATACTTGTCTTAGTATTGATAATATCATAATGTCCTTGGCAGGGAGGAAAGGACTATGTAGTTGCCATGGTGATCGTAACTCTAAATAATACCTTTTGTCATGAAAGTTATGTTAACACAACACACTTGTGTTCTAAACCACACAGTTGACTCAGGCAGGAAATCACATTCAATATATATCTCTCCCACAGATGAACAAAATCAAAATCTAATCTGTGTTCTCTCCATGGCATATCCCATGATCTTGATTATAAGTTCCTTGAGGATACAAACAAAATCATCTCTTCTCTACAGCCTCCAAGCAGTTAGAATCTTTGTTTAACAGTACATACTGAGACACTGTTGTATGGCAGGCATTATACTAGTTGCTATGCTTTTAAGAAGGAACAAGTGTACCTTTCCCCCCCACAACATTTATTGTTGCTTGTATTCTTGTTAATTGCCATTCTCACTGGTGTAAGATGAAATCTTAGAATAGTTTTGACTTGCATTTCTCTCATTGCTAAAGATGTTGAAGACTTTTTCATATATTTTATTGTGTTTCTTCATCTGTGAAGTGTCTGTTCAGTTCCTTAGCCCATTTATTGATTGGATTATTTGGATTTTGGTGGGGTTTTTTGCGGGGGAGTGGTGGTAAGCTTTTGTGAGTTCTTTATATATCCTGGAGATTAATGCTCTATCAAGGCACATTTAGTAAAGACTTTCTCCCATTATATAGGCTCTCTTCGCATTACTGATTGTTTCCTTTGCTGAGAAGAAGCTTTTTAGTTTGAATCCATCCCATTTATTGATTCTTAATTTTACTTCTTGCATTTTAGGAGTCTTGTTAAGGAAGTCAGATCCTAGACCAACATGGTAGAGATGTGGGGAAAAAGGTACACTCATACATTGCTGACTGGAATGCAGACTGGTTCATTATGGAAAGCAGTATGGAGATTCCTCAGAAAACTTGGAATGGAACCACCACCATTTGACCCAGCTATCTCACTCCTCAGTTTATACCCAAAGGACTTAAATCGGCATATTACAGTGATGCAGCCACATCAATATTTATAGCAGCTTAACTCACAATAGCTAAGGTATGGAACCGACCTAGGTGTCTTTCAATGGATAAATAAAGAAAATGTGGTGTATATATATACATACACACACACACACACACACACACACACACACAATGGAATATTACTCAGCCTCAAAGAATGAAATTATGACATATGCCGGAAATGGATGGAGCTGGAAAATGTCATGCTAAGTGATATAAGCCAATCTCAAAAAACCAAAGGCCAAATATGTTCTCTGATATGAGGATACTAATTTACAATGGGGTGGGGCAGGGAGCAGGGATAGGGAAAAATAGTTACTTTAAGTAGAGGAGAGTGAAGGGAGCAGATATGGGGTTAGCAGATATGGGGTTAGCAGATATGGGGTTAGGATACCAGAATGAATCAGATATTATTACCCTATGTACATATCTATCTATACGACCATTGGGATTCCACATCATGTACAACCAGAAGAATCAGAAATTATACTCCCTCTATGTATGATATATCAAAGTGCATTCTACTGTCATGTATAACTAATTAGAAGAAATTTTTAAAAAGAAGGAACAAGTACTTAAAATGTGAAAAATATAACTTTTTTGAGTTCTTTATATATCCTGGAGATTATATATACAGCCACCAAAGACAATAGTGATAAATTCATTCAACCTATTCACCTTACAAATAAGGACACAGACCAAAAGAAGCAAAGTATGACAATTAATTTACATGTAAGGACTAAATTAAAGTTGCATTCCCAAGCCATGTGTTCTGGAACCTTTTGTACTTCTGTGCAATAACAGTCCTATATATATAGTCCCTCAAAAAAGGTGGGAGGGAAAAGGAAAACAGAGGCCCATGATGAAATAAACTAGAGAAATTGGTCAAAGTTAAGCAATTTTTTATTATTTTTAAAAATTCTTTATTTGTGCATTATAATTATAAATAGTGGGGTTTTGTTACATATTCTTATATGCACACAATATAACAATATAATTTGGTCAATTTTAAAGTTAAATAATTTTTGACAGCAACAGCTCTCAAGCCTTTGATGTTAATAAGTACAGAGAATCTAACTTGAAAGATTATTTTACCAAGGGATTTTTTTTCACTCTACTTTTATTGGTGCATTGTAGTTGAACATAATGATAGGATCTGTTGTTAGAACTGTTAGAACAAGGCATATTTGTACATGCACATAATGTAACAATATAATATGGTCAATATCACTCCCTAGCACTCCCCCAACATCTCCCCCTCCCCTGCACCTCCCACCCCCTGGTCCCTTTCCTATACTGATCTCCTTTGATTTTCAGGAGATTCCCACCCCCCACCCTAAAACCTTTCTTTCCTTTTTCCTCTCTAGCTTCTACATATGAGAGAAAATATACGAACCTTGACCTTCTGACTTATTTCACTTAACATAATGGTCTCTAGTTCTATCCATTTTCCTTGAAACACCATAATTTCATTTTTCTTTATGGCTGGATAAAAATCCATTTTGTGTTTGTGTGTATGTGTGTGTGTGTGCGCATACACACAAACACACACACATATATATATACATGTACACATATATATACCATGTTTTCTTTAACCATTAATCATTAATGGACACCTAGGCTTGTTCCACAGTTTGGCTATTTTAAATTGTGCTGTTCTAAACATGGGTATACATATATCACTGTATGATGACTTTAATTCTTTAGGATAAATACCTAACTGTGGTATAACTGGGTCACATGATGGTTCCATGGCTAGACTTTTGAGAAACCTCCATACTGATTTTCAAGGGACTTCCTTTTGATAGACTATATATACATTTGGTAAAAGTCTGAATCAGGTGATCTCTATGTTCTCTTTTTTTTCACCAAATTCTATCTGACATCATCATCTCAGAAGGCCTTCTTTCCTGGGTAGATGAAGGAATAGAAGACTCTCCAGAAATAGCATTTGTTCATGCATTCATTCATATATTCACATTTCTTCCTGCCGTCACTCTCACTCATACCCACACTCTAAAATTGGACAGAAATGGATAGACAAAAGCATGAGGATAAAATCTAGGGTTTCAGATCAGACTAAAATCAGATCAGATTTTTTTAAAGTATTCATAAAAATGGGGAAGAACAGGGCTTTTTTGCAATGTTACCTCAACCAGGTATGCTAGAAAACAATGCCTAGGAAAAGTTATATTTACCTATTACTCAATAACCCAAACACCTGGGGAAAATCCTTGCAATTCTGGTAATAGCAGGTGGGGAAAAAAAAAAAAAACAAGGAGACAGAGAAAATAACAGTCATTGGGGGAACAGTGGCGGCTCCTTTCCCCAGCTCTCTCCCAAATGCTCCTTTGAATCTATTAGCCAAGGCCTACTTGTTTTTTTCCCTTCAACCCACTTGATTTTCCTGTTTTCATCCCGGTCTTTTTGCAAGTCTTCTCTTCCTACCATGTGATTGGTTGAGTTATATGACACACTGGCAGCTGGCCACAGAGTCTTCCCAGAACTGAGCCCCCTTTTCAGGAAACCCCGCCTCCTTCCCAATGAAGGAGGATGACAGAGAAGGGGCAGAGAGTAAGAATACGGCAAGTACAAACAGCTTACCAAGACTTGGGAGCCCAAGCAGACATCTGCTCACAAAAAAACAGATGCCACTACCTGTAACCAATTCACACTTAGTACACAAAAATATTTTTATGAATGTATTTCTAGCTACATGTCAAATATCATTCTTAAATTTTTTGAATATTATTGTTAACAGTAATAAAGCCCCTGGATCCTTCAGCTATATATTTTCTTACACTAAAATACAAAAATAACAGAACATTGTATAGTAGGTCTCTTGCTAAATTTCCCAATCTTCCCATTCCCACCTGCTTTTCCCTTAGTTGCAGAATCTATATACTAGAAACCTTACCTACACATGAAATTCAAGCAGTTGTCCCCAACTGCATGATTTTAGTGCTACCTATATGCTGACAATGTCCAACTTTATATCTCAGAACTCAGATCTCAAATATCCAACTGTCTCTTCAACATCTCTACTTGAAGTTTACTAGACATTTAAGCATCCCCTGTACAAACAGCAACACATGATCCCAGCCACTCCACCACATGCCTCCTCCCTCCTCCCCAGTGGTCACTATCTCCAATACCAGTATTAACCACATTGTTTGAGCAAAACCTCCAAAGATCAGTCTCCATACGTCTTTTTCTCTACTCCCATGTCTAAACCATCATTCATTCTATCAGACAGCTTCAAAATGTGCCCCATATTCAACATTTTTTCCCATTTCTATTGCAACCATCCTACTGTCAGTCACCATCATCATCATCTCAACAGAAGCACCCAAAAGGCAGGGGCTGCGTCAATTTTATTCTCTGTTGTATCTGAAGTGTCTGACATGCAGTAGATATCCAATAAATGGTGAAAGAATACGTGAATAATGACTCAGAGAGGTGTTATGACTCAAAATAATGAAATGGCAGGTCTTGAACCCAAAATCTCCAGACATTTAGGGAAAGACTGTTTCTACCTCTCCACATCATCTCTCGAAGCTTATTTGTTCTTCCTTCTCTTTTGGCCATCCCCCTCAAATGCACACAACTCAAAACTTCACTTCTTATAGACTTCTGCATTAGACAATGAGGAAATGCAATAAGGAATAGAATTATCTGTGGAACGAAAGTACATTTAAACTTTTCAGTAACACTTGTATAACTGGGTCTATTCGTGTAAAAAATAAATTTTTTAAAAAATAAGAGATTAGTAAGGATGATGGCAGAGGGGCCTAATGAGATGCTTCTGCGGCCTAAACCCAATTCTAAACTGAAAGAAAAAAAAAAATCAAAATATAGGACTGGGAGAGGGGGCATTTGGAAGAAGAGATATTCCCATGTATTTTATCTAAATGCATTTATACATTCCTCCTGGGGTCCCCAAAGAAAGAATATCTATTAAAAGTTCAAAAGATGGCTGGGGTTGTGGCTCAGCAGTAAAGCGCTTGCCTAGCACATGCGAGGCCTTGGGTTCAATCCTCAGCACCACATAAAAATAAATAAAACAAAGGTATTGTGTAGAACTACAACTAAAATTATATATATATATATAAAATTTTTTTTTTTAAGTAAAAGGATGGGTTCTGGTTTTCTGCAAGAAAGAGCAATACTATTCTAACACAATGAATATCTTGGCTTTTTCCAAAACTTTAGCAAAGTGGGATTTAGGAAAAGTTCCAAACCCATTACAGACTACCACAACAAACTTTTCTCTGAGTCCATTTCCTCAGATATCGTAAGAACATACAAGTAGTGTGTATTAAGAGTGCACTCCCTGGGCTGGGGATGTGGCTCAAGTGGTAGCGTGCTCGCCTAGCATGCGTGATGCGCTGGGTTCGATTCTCAGCACCACATAAAAATAAAATAAAGATATTGTGTCCACCTTAAAAAATAAAAAAATAAATATTTAGGGGGGAAAAAAAAGAGTGCACTCCCAGGCCTGAGCCCTGACATGCTGAGATGCCCCTGATCTTATAAAACTGAGTCCCACAGAAGACACAGGAGTTACCTTCAAATACAATCAAATATACAAGTAACATGCACACATGTCCCTTTACTTCCAAGTAGTAAGGATTGTGAAAAAGCTAGGAAGACAGTTCACACAAAAATTTCAGTTGATTAAAACATAATTATGAAGCTTTCTGTGCTATTCCTGTTAGCCTAAATTTTCTAAATCAGATTTTCTAGTTTGGAACTTGAGACATGCTCAAAATTATTTGGCATTGTACCATCTGTCCAAAATTGAAAGTGATAAAGAACAGAGATGAAGTATGGATGTCCTCAACAGAAAAAGAATTTCAAGCACCTTAAAAATGTCCATTTATCTGTAAGTATTGGTAATGTGAGGAGAAATCAAGTCAGTACCAGTCAGGTTAAAATATCAATGTACCACAGGGCACAGTGGCATACTAATCCCAGTTACTCTGGAAGCTGAGGCAGGAAGATTGCAAGTTCCAGTCCAGCCTCAACAACTTAGCAAGACCCTGTCTCAAAATAAAAAAATATAAAGGGCTGGAAATGTAGCTCAAAGGTATAGCCATTTGCCTGGCATGCACAAATCCCTGAGCTCAGTCCCCAGCTACAAAACACTTCAATGTATTAATCACAAATACTTCTTATCACATTCTTGTACATAAAACCTCTAGTAAGCCAAATATAAGGTTAATTTCTCTAGTCCTTATTCTCATGTTGGTGATTCTCTCAAAATGATATTTGGATTTGGTTGTATCCATACTAAACTCAACAGGATAGGGGTTACTCTATTGAGCTATCATTTCTTGATATACTATTCCTTTTTATGTATTCTATTGCTCAAGCTTTCAACATATTCAGGCAAGTCTTCTTTCTCATTTATTCCAATTAGTAAAAGTTTTACTTTGAAGATTAAATTTTTAAAAACTAACTGCATTTTGCTTAAATTAGTGCATTTGGAAAAAGATCCCAAAGATCTCCTCCAGTGCAGAAGCAGGATGTTAACACTCCTATCTTGCCCAGTCTTCAGGTTTTACTCCTTTTAGTAGCAAAATGCAATTTGAATGATTTTAATCAGACATTCAAGTTGCTACATTTTATTCTAAGTCTGTTAAAATGAAAGCATATGCCCAGTCTAGAGAAAATAATGTATTTTGCATATATTCAAAGCAAACATACAGACACACCTTATTAAAGTAAACATTCAGGGTCACTGTTATTTGTAAATATAACCTCTATGCATAGGAGAAGTTGTGTAATTAGAGATGGTCTCTTTCCAGCCCCCAAAGCAAACAAGTACTGGATTTCCAAACAAGGTCACAAGCTGCACAGAACTCTATCATCAGAGGCTGGGGATATAGCTCAGTTGGTAGAGTGCTTGCCTCAAATGCACAAGGCCTTGGGTTCAATCCCCAGCATCACAAAACAAACAAACAAAAAATTCTATCATCAAAAAACCCAAACCACCAAAACACTACAACACCACATAAGAGACACAGAATAAGGAATAACAACCTAACAGACATAGATAAGTGATTGTTGAGTATGTAAATGAACAATAAATAAACAAAGGGCACAGGAACTCAGCTCACACTGCTACCACCATGGAGCCTCTTGTTATCTACTGCCACATTTTCATTTGTCTATCAAACTATCAGAATATAACATAAGTTATTCCAATCAAATGTAAGGCTTTGTTTTTCTTAGCCTCACAGCTCATATATAGTTTTGTACTTCTTTCACAAGTTTTCAAATCAATCATTAGCAGGGTTTACTTTTCGAGAGAGCCACTTACAAGTAAGCTGGTACATGCATACCACTGGTCTGCAGTAATCAGGAAGAGAGGGTCTCAGAGGTCAAAGTAATAGTAAGCAGGAATGAGCAAAGTAGGGTTTAACAGAAGAAAGAGAGAAACTGGCTGGCAACAGACATGAAAGTTTTAAGATAGAGGCAATGAAGACAAGATCAAGGAAAAAAGTTTAGTTAGGACGACCCAAGGAGATGAAGAAAGACAGTGTCATGAGAATAATTTAGAAGGGGGGGTGGATATATATTCTAATTCAGATCTAATTTTTTAAGTTTCAGTATCCTCACGTTAACATTTTGATATACTGTTATCAGTCCTTTGAGAGCTTTAATAGGCAACTTACTGAGCTAATCTGCTTTATGTAACCCTTATTTTTATGGGGAAGTGACTCCCTCATTAAAGGTATTTTTATATTTGCTATTTATTTCATCTTTAATTTAACTCACAAGATCATAAGGCAGTTCATGAGAATATACATACATATATATATATATATATATATATATATATATATATATGTTTTGTTTTGTTTTTAAGAGTAAAATGAGGGGCTGTCGCTTAGTAGTAGAGCGCCTGCCTCACAGGCATGAAGCACTGGATTTGATCCTCAACACCTCATAAAAAATAAATAAATAAATAAAGATATTGTGTCTATCTATAACTAAAAAATATTTTTTGTTTAAAAAAAGAGTAGAATGAAAATTATGGAGTAAGCAAATTATAATATAGGACCAAAAGTCAAGATTAGTGAAAAGTTATCTGCAGGCTACAGGCTTCCATGTAGATATTAAGGATGTGCCACAATTTGGCTGTGAGTTTCCTATGGGTCAAAAGGGAAAAGAAAATGTGATAAAATGCATTATTCTCACTGTCAAACTAGGGAAAAGAAAATGTTCCCTGAGAACTTTTTCTGGCCTTATTTCTAAAACAAATTTGTGGGGAGAGAGAGCATTTGACACTTGATCTCCTGGAGCTTCTGCAGACCTCCTAATTACTTTGAAGTCTTTGAAGATACATCATAGGTGACTTTTCTAACGTACAGTTTGGGCTTTCCTGATGGTTAGAGAGAAATTGAAGTTGGTTTCAAATGCAAGCTCAGACCTCAAATATTTCTTACTCTTTCAGCTGTCCCATGGATAAAATAAATTGGGCTTCCATTTAGATGTGTCAGACCAGTAGGATGGCTATATACTTAGTGCCCAAAGTGGGCATTTTTTAAAAGCGAAAGTGGGGTACTACTCATAATTATTCTGGGAAAATGGGCATAAAGTGGAATACTCTACTGGGAAAATAATTCAAGATCTAGGCTACACTTAGAAATATCAGCTTTTAGATTTCAAAAACCCAAGTCCAAATATCATTTTATCTGAAATAAACAGAAGTATTTCTCTTCATTTTTAGTTTTTCTTAAGACTTCTTCATCTTTAATTTCTCCCTATGATTCCACTATCCTCTCCCTGCACTTGGAATTTATTTCCTTTGGACATAACAGTCACAGTGGGCAATTAAAGGGTCATGACACCAAACCATGATAAATCAAGATTACTCAGGAGCAGAGAAACAAAGAAACAATTCTTATCCATTCATTAATATAGTTGGACACATGAGAGTTACATAAAATTGAAGAAAATTACCAGAAAGCATCTAAGAAATGCTAGAGTACTTGGTAACCAATTTGGGGCTAATGGGACAAGGCCAGAATTTTTTTTCTGTGATATATTAAGTATAAAACAATGGATAGGTATTATGAGTTCAAGGTGATTATATAATTTATATCCAAACTGGTACACAGGAGAGTTAAAGAGGGTTAACAACATCCTACAGGAGGAGTAAGCCCCAGGCAAATAGGGACATATGGTCAATCAGCTACTCATTGTGGTTTTATACCCCTATTTCTGTGTTTCCTCATTATAACCCTTCAACACCATATGGGACAGAGGCCAATAATATTATCTCCATTTTATAGATAAGAAAATACATGTCAAAGAGATTAGTCAAGTAACTAACTCAAGTTTACAAAGAGCAATACCACAGCTAAGACTCCACCCAGGTCTCCCAACTCCTAATCAAATGCTCTTTCATTAAATAATCTAAGTAATGACCTGGACCAAATATCAATGACGTAGTCCTAAATTCTTTCTCTTTTACAATAAGAGAAATACAATTTTGAAATATCAGCAGAAAATATCTTCTTTTAGGCTTTAAATTCAAACATACCAAGGTTTATGTTTTGTGTTATTTCACACACCTAACAAGGACTTTTTGATTATTTCTGATTTCATAATTTTCTTTGTTATTTCATTCCAATAATCTAAATATAGACAAGTGTTCTGGAAAACAAAACAAATGCATGAGAAACTTAACACTCATAAAATTTAATTCAGTTTAATTCAGGCTCTCCATTTTAGTATATTTACAACAATCTATCTCCATTTTCTTATTCTTAAAGATTATAATACTGTAACCTGCCTTATATTAAATAGTAAATGACTAGGAAATGTTTTAAAGAATGATAAATGATCACCTAATCTAGCAATTCCCAAACCCAGCTACACATCAGAACCACCTAAGACTTTTTAAAAATGTGTGAATTCTAATCTTTATCCTGGACTTACTGAATCAGAGTTTCCAAGGCTAGAACCCAGAAAAGAATACTTTTAAACTCCACAGGCAATAGTGAGATAAGCCCTTCTGATTCCAATCCAAATATGACCAATGCAAGACTCCCTTGGTAGATAGATTCACAGGTAACACTTAACTTACCAGCAACCAGTTATGTCATTCTACTCTCTCCTCTGCAACCCACATGATTTCTTCCTATCGATTTTCTTCTTCCATGCACTGCAATGCAGTAGCATCTAGCATTGACAGGCAGCTATAGACATGCACACTGCAATCAGAAATCAGAGGAACAGATCCTATTCTCTCCTCATCAACATCTTCTGAATTAGACTATGTCAAAAGATTATAATCATGACAATACAAACTTATATTTGCTATTGCTTATTATACCACTAACTGTGCTAATCACTCTTCAGGCATGAACTTGACCATGACATTAACCCTGGGTATTCATCACCCCCATTTTACATTCTAAGAAAGGTTAAATGTACTTTCTCACGGTCATACTGCTAGAAAATAGCAGAGTGAGGACATACATCCACCAACTAACCTAAAGCTATTTTGAGAGCCCTATGCCTTTCAGACAGCTGGCTTCCACTGAGGCTGAGCACAACAACTTAGAACCCAACTAGAGTCTCAATAGAAAAAGAACCTAAGCAGCTCTTAGATTTTAAGACTGAAACTGAAATCTTAAAATTAGCTTCAGGAAAGGGAAGCAAAGGCCCATTTCTGAAATATAAATTGCTCCATATAAAAGCATTTTGAAAGAAATCAACAGTCCTTCTGGAAAAATAAAACATCTTGTCTTTGAAGATACATCATAGGTGACTTTTCTAACGTACAGTTTGGGCTTTCCTGATGGTTAGAGAGAAACTGAAGTTGGTTTCAAATGCAAGCTCAGACCTCAAATATTTCTTACTCTTTCAGCTGTCCCATGGATAAAATAAACTGGGCTTCCATTTAGATGTGTTGGACCAGAAGGATGGCTATATACTTAGTGCCCAAAGTGGGCATTTTTTAAAAGCGAAAGTGGGGTGCTACTCATAATTATTCTGGGAAAATGGGCATAAAGTGGAATACCCTACTGGTAAAATAATTCAAAGACATCAAAAGTAGAAATTAACTGCTCTAGGCTTACTCAACACTAGGACTCAGTTTCATTCAGAAAAAAATTTTTGTGTGCCTATCCTGTACAAAGTTTCTATGCCATATGAAGATAAAATTCCTACCAACCAGAAGCTAACTGGGAGAACTAAGCATGAACGGTTTACAATATAGCAAGTTTTATATTAAGGATAAAAAGCAAACTGCAGAATAATATGTATGACAAGATCTCATTGGGAGGATGGATGGATGGTTATACTGTATTGGACTGAAGTGCTGTGGGAGCAGAATGAATCCTCTTAACTATATAAAGGTGAACTGGGCAAGGTTTCAAAAAAGGAAGATGTCCTGGGGCTGACATTTGAGAAAAATAGCAGATACCAAGCAAGAGAAGCACATGGGTAAAAAGAGATAGCATTTTTCAGGCAAAAATTAAGAGTATGCGTAGAAACACAAATTCAAGTCTAGAGAAACTCTTCCATGAAGTGCATAGTAGTACAGGAGAGAGGTACATGTGGGAATGGTGGCAGGAAATGAAGCTAATGCAGTAGGGAAGATGCAGACAATGAGCTGAGGAGTCAAGACTTGATAATGAAGGTTCAAAGTCAATAAATGATACATTTGACAAAGAGCAATTTTCAGTGGAAAGTAGAGACAGCAGTTTAGGAAACAAATGCAATGGTACTAATAGACCAAACATTTATGAGTATCTTCCTTAGACTCAGGACCAAGAACTAGGGATTCAAAGATAAAAAAGAACCACTCACTGCCTTACATAGTGAAGAAGCAAACAATGGTTAAGACAATGGTCAATCCTCTCCACCACGATGAGGAGCTGAGTTTGATAATGAAGGTTTAGAAGAAGAAAATAAATGATACACTTGACAGAGATCAAAGTTCATCTAACTGAAAAGGCTAATATTGGACAATTCTAAAATGAGAGTAAAAGGCTTAAATTAAACAATGGAATGTTTTTAACTCTAAAAACTTCAGGAGAAAGAACACTAACTTAAAGTTTAGAAGTCCTAAAGTCCAAGGACACTGTGGGAATAAACATAAAATATCATTTCTGAGACAGAATTATTCAAGACTAAGCTCTTTATTAAGGTGGTTTTAAGATAAGTGAGAAACACCTGGGCTGATGTATTTTGATTAAGAACCAAGTGTTACTACTTGTAAAATGTGTGATTAGAGGGGTCTTTCCTGAGTATAAGACACAGCAATACTATTCAATAATAATAATAAAAATCTCTGATTTTAAAGTCTGAAATAAAAGTTGAAATCCCACCTATTAGCTATGTTGCTCTGAGTCAAGTATTTTACCTGACTCTTCTCATGTAAAATTAAAATAACCACATCTATACCTTACAAGACTGTGAAGGGTAAATAAATGAAGATTTCTAATAAAAATGACAGACCCTGAACACAAGTTTCATTCCCTCCTGAAACTCCACTAAAAGGTGACATCTACTTTTTTTTTGGGGGGGGGGGGTGGGGAGGCTTTTTAAAGACAAAATCTATAAGTACATGAAGGGAACAGCTTAGGAGAAAATGCAACCATTGTTTGGAGGCTAGTTAGCAGAAGGGTGTATAGAAAAATGACACGGAATAATCCATAAAAACAGAATCCCAAGTTGACCACAGCAAAAACTGAGAACAGAATCAATATATATATAACACAGAAGCACCAAAAGTCTTAGTGTGTGCAGTATGTGTCTGCTCACACCCTGAAATACCAGTTACTGGGGTGAAAGAAGAGGGCTGGGAGATCCTCAGGAAAATTAATTCCCTTGCCCAATCTTGCACCCAAGTCAAAGTATAAACCAGCACTGTCCAGTAAGATTTTCTACAATAATGGAAAAGTTCTGTATCTGTACTGATCAATCTGGTAACCACTAGTTATAGGTGTTATTCAATACTTAAAATGTGACCACTCAAATTAGGCAATCAATTTAATCTTATTAAATCATAATTAATTTAAAATCAATTGAGGATAGGGTGTAATTTAGGAGTACATGCTTAGCATTCTCGCAGCCCTGAGTTGCCATATGGCTAGTGGCTGTTTTATTATAGGGTAATGTGGGTCTAGAGGTTTATTTTCCAGAAAGGATAAGATAGAGATACTAGGGAATAGAGATATTAGGCAAAACATAGGGACCTTGGGCCCACAGAAAGTCTGAGTGTGCAAACACACTAAATGCTGAAGCCAGGATACTGCAACTGCACCCCCTTCCCTACATGGCTCCAGAAATGCTGACAGCCAGTCCCTAACCTTCCAGAAAAGAGACTGTTGTCTGAGGGATGTGACCATCCCACTAAAACAGACCCAAAGCCACTGACATCAGGTATTTCCCAACATGTCTCACTCAAGTCACTCTTAAGTAAAGTTCAAAGTTCATAAGCTCCACACACATGCTCAGTTTCCCTCCAATATTTAATAATGAAAAACAGTCAAGGAAAACAACTGACTGAAGAAAGCTTCTAATGTAGACATATAGATAGAAAAAGTCACTCAGAGTAAACAAAGGTTACATACAAAGGAAAACTTTAAAGATTAATATCATCAGAAATATTAAAATAATACACTTTATCAATCAGGAATAAGACATTTCTTAAATTTTAGGTATCATATCAGGGGGTAAAAAACCTACCAAAACAAGTCTCTGATTATTAAAAAGATAACAATAGAAATGAAAAGAAAAACTGGAAAAAGGTCCTAATGACCTTTCTATGTTCTTAGAAATGATCCATATTTTATTTTAGAGTCACATTAGAATACGCAATTGTCAAAACTAAGCAAAATGAACTTAGGATTGGTAAACTTTATTGTACTTTACTGTATGTAAATTGTACCTTAATTTTTACAGGTTCTATGATTTGAAGACAAAGTGTAGGTTAGAAAAGAATTGTTTGACAATAGGAGAGAAAAGATAAGTTTAAGAGTACCAATCCAGACACTGAGTTAGTGAAGAAAACTCCTAAAAGAATTTCCCAAAGGCAGAGACAATGGCGGGAAGAAATTCAACAAAATCACATAAGATTTCCCAGAACTGAAGGCCAAAATGGCCCAAATGAAAAGACCCACAAATATGATGAATGAAAACAGACCTGCTCTGGGCATTCCTGTGAAATTTCAAAAAAAAAAACTGGAAACAATAAAATACTGTAAGTTTCCTAAAGAAAATAAAACAGGCTACATTCAAAAGATCAATAATTGAGAATATTTTTAGGCTTTTTTGGGGAGGGGCGTGGGTACCAGGGATTGAACTCATGGGCACTCGACCACTGAGCCACATCTCTAGCCTTATTTTGTATTTTATTTACAAATTTATTTATTTTATTTGTGTTGCTTAGCATCTCACTCTTGCTGAGGTTGGATTTGAACTCGTGATCCTCCTGCCTCAGCCTCCCAAGCCACTGAGATTACAGGTGTGTGCCACTTAGCACCTGGCCAATATTTTTAGGCTTTTTAACAGCTGCACTGAAGAAGCAAGAACAGCATCAACCATTTGTCTTTAAAACTCTAAAAATAATTTAAAATCTAGAAGTTTATAACCAGACAAATTATCAGTAAGGTATGAAGGAGAAATCAAGAATATTTAGACATTGAAGATCTCAAAAACACTACCTCTACGTTCCCTCAAGGAGCTAGCAAAACACAAGAAATAAAGATTAAGCAAAAGGAGGTAATGGAAAATCCCAGGGGACAGAATGAAGAGCTCTCAGGATACAAACTGTGGCAAGCCTTTGAGGTTGACCAGTCCACACTTGAGCAGTGCAACTCAAAAAAGATGGGAATATTGAGGGCTATCATCAGCAAGATCCTCACAGACTTCGCAAAGAGTCAAAATGCCTGGGTGAGCCTGGACCTCTTTCCTAACTGAACTTGGCTTTTCTTTATCATGCAGTAGTGATGTTCCTGTTCTCCCCTCTGTGCCCTACTGCCTAAATCAGCAGAAGATCGTTTCTCCTTACAGAAGCTTTCTGCTTTGGACTACTTTTAAGAGCTGGACATAAGCCAGGGTGATATTACAAGCCAAAACAAAATGTGGAGCAGCCATTCCCCTTGACTATATGCCTCCCAACAGTAGACCCACCACAGTCTTCAAGATACCTTAACTGAGAGGATCCCTGTTTCCCTCAACTCCCTCACAATCTTTTCCATTGACTTTCCCAGAAAGGTCCCCACAACTTCTCAATTTTGAATCCAGACGTAACCTAGAGTTTCTATTCAAATCCAGGGATAATGTCAATCTAGAACCATAATGCTCTTTTGAGAGCCTTCATCTAGTGATGGCAACACAGCCCTCTCCTTATACACTTCAGTATGTGCTTGCTTTCAGGAGTTATACTTGGAAGGAAGGTAATGATTAACACAAAAGTGGGGGCTATGCAATGGAGGGATGCTGGCAACTTCATAAGACACTGGCAACACTCTCTTTTTTAACCTGAATGGTACATATATGGGTATTTTTCTCTAATTACACACTTAAATAGTCTTCTGTATGCTGATATATTTTTCAAATTTAATCTCCTTCCCAAAAAGCATACATTTAAAGTCTTTAATGTAATGGAAAACCCTAAATAGATACATATTATCAATTACCTATTCTCTCCAGTTTTAAAATATTTTGTTTTTTAAAAGATGATTCCAAATGGTAGCAACCTTCTGAAGCTTTACCTAAACAATTACCCCTTGACTTTCATCACTTGCCAGTTTGTGTCACTATTTACTGAGAATGTACGCCTCCAGAGTTAAGTAGAAAAGAGAAATGGCAGGGTGTGTGTGTGTGTGGGGGGGGGGGGTCCCTAATGATTCTTTCTTTCATTCAACCTTCCACTACCTACTGTGGAATAATGGTTCTAAACCAAGAAGCCTGACTGGCTTGCTAGATTCTCTCACAAGAGAGTCAAGTTCTTAGATGGGGTCCTTCCATCACTTAATACTTTGCTACTCCAGCACCTGCCTAGTACAGGGCCTGGCACAGACTAAGAAGTCAAATGTTTCAATTCTTTAAAATGACAGAAGAATAAAAAGCTGCTAAGAAAGTGCCAAATATGACCACCATGACTATTGAAAAAGTAGTTCCATATGAAAAGGCGAACTTCTTTAAAAATCATTTTTGATCCATTGAATCAAGCAAAACTTTTAAGATAAAGAGTAGAGGGCTGGGGGTGTAGCTCAGTGGTAGAGCACTTGCCTAGTATGTGTGAGGCACTGGGTTCAATCCTTAGCACCACTTGAAAATAAATAAAATAAAGATATTGTGTCCATTTACAACGTTAATTTTTTTAAATGATAAACAGAAGGCATGGTACTAAAGATAATCCTTGAAAGTTACTTCCAAGTTTGAAAAGAACTAAACCTGTAATTGACCTGTAATTTAAACAGATGGAAAATCTTCTTATTCAATTGTGACTAATTTTTGGTGGAGTCTGTCTCCCTGTCATGATATGATGTGACTGAGTGAGTTCTAACATTGCTTCTGCCATAATCTACTCTGGGCCTTGGACAGGTTGGGTAACCTTTCTGGCCCTTAGTTTTCCCCATTGTAAAACAAGTGGGCAAGCTGGGCACCATAGTGCATGCCTATAACCCAGTGACTTGGGAGGCCTGAAGCCCCAGAAACTTATCAAGGAACTAAAAAACTCAATGATATCCTGTCTCAAAAATAAAAAGGGCTGAGAATGTGGCTCAATGGCTAGGCACCCCTTGGGGAGGAAAGGAGGAGGAGGAAAGGAGGAGGAGGAGAGGAGGAAAGGAGGAGGAGGAAGAGGAAGAGGAGGAGGAGGAGGAGGAGGAGTCGTCCTCAAAATAAATGACTCTGAAGCTCCCTACAGAGATCAACAGGGTTCAGGAGTCCCTGGGTTTCTGCTTTCTAATTCATGATCTGAGTAAGTGTCAAAGTAGAACACTGACAGGTCCAATGCAACATTGTCTCTGATTATCTCCAGAAAGAAAATATAAGTTTCAAATTTATACAGTATAAATCCTAAGAACTTTTTATAAATTCTATGTTTTAAAAGACAGTTAAATGTATTTAGTGACCTTTAACCTGAAAATTTCTAAATCCAAAGAAATAATCTAACTTGAACCTCTGCACACTTCTATTATGATTCCATTTTTTTAAAGTAACTCATAAATGTGCATGACTCACACATCTGAATATAATGAGAAGTTCCTTTATCATTTCATCTTCCAGTGCCAGTAATCCCACATTACAGAGTGCCAAAACCTTTAATAAGTATAGCATGTTTCTGGTCACACTCCAGAAACCAGCCCAAGACTGCCACAATAGGATTGGAGGCAGATAAAATAAAATTGCTTTAGAAAAAAGGACTCCTAGTCAGTTGAAAAAAAAAAAAAATATGACTCCCTCACCTTCCATGCACAGCTACCTTAGAGTTTTTGACACCTGAAGGCATAACAGTTACCCTTCAGGTTTATACAAACTTTCAAAGTTTACAAAGCACTCTACATCTATTAACTAAGTAATTTCCAATGACCCAGTAGAGTGTTTAGGGGAAGATGCCACTGCACCCATTTTAGGAGAAAGACTCAGGGTTCAGAGAATTTTAAGTACTTGCCCAAGGTTATGCAGCTAGTAAGTGGTGGAGTTGGGCCCTGTACCCAAGTCAAATAAAAGCAAAACCCATATTCTTCTCACCAAATTGGTTTGTGTTCTGGGGATAAGTGACTAAAATGAAACATGCTGGCAATTCTTAGAATTTTACTGAGGGAAGGAGCCCAACTTTTCATGAATATTGCAGCTTCCCTGACCTGTCTTTTCTTTTTGGTACTGGAGATTTGACCCATAGGTGCTACAACCCCAGCCCTTTTCATTTCTTGAGACAGGGCCTCACTAAGGGCCTTGCTAAGTTGCTGAGGCTGGCTTGAAGTTGCAATCCTACTGCTTCAGACTCCCAGGTTACTGGGATTATAGGCATGTGCCACTCAGCCAGTCCCTGCCCCTTTCTTATAAGACCCACTGTACCAGCTGGGGCCACAGTTCAATTGGTAGAGTGCTTGCCTCGCATTCATAAGGCCCTTGGTTCAATCGCCAGCACCACAAAAGAAAAAAAGATCCACTGTACCTTGGATTGCTGGAGTTATTACCTTCTTCTAAGAAAATATCAAGTTAAAAAAAGACAGTAGATGAAACTACTACAACCCCTTACTTGTACCCATCCACAACATTACAAATGTTTATTTCCAAAAAGAATATAGAAGTGAGGGATCCAAAAATTGAAGCATGTCCAGTGACAGTTCCATGACTAAATCCTCCCATCATCTTTCTTTCTCATCCCTCACAGGGTGGGTCAAGAAAACCTCAGAAGCCCAGAAAACGAGGAGATAAATTCCACGGGTAGGGAGAGGAGCCAGTCAGAACAGGAACTGAGACTGCTTACTTACCCACTTGCACTTGACCCCAGATGTATGTTTCCCTTTCATTCCCTCCTTAAAAGACAATTCTTAAACTGGGCGCAGTGGCAAACACCTGTATCCTAGAAGCTCAGAAGCCTGAGGCAGGAGGATCACAAGTTCAAAGCCAGCCTCATCAACTTAGCAAGGCCCTAAGCAACTCAGTGGGACCCTGTCTCTAAATAAAATATTAAAAAGTGGCTGGAGATGTGGCTCAGTGGTTACATGCCCCTGGGTTCAATCCCTGGTACAAAAAAAAAAGACAATTCTTAATGTCTGCCCTCAGAAAAAAATTAGCCTGATTTGAGTCACTGGCAGTAAAGAGATGTTTAGTAACTGGCCTCAAATTACAGAGTTGCACAGGCAAAATGGAACAGCAATGAGCCTTCGATTTTTTCCAGAGAGAAAAACATTGAGATGTTCCACAATTCCCCTCAGAAACAGAACTCATAGTAGTCCTTTCAGTGACAAAATCTCACCAAACAGATAAAGTTGTTGATAGGTTACTCACCCATAAACAAAAACCCACTATTAAATGTTCTCACCAGTTAGTAAGTTCAGAACAGCTAACAAGACCATCCCTACATAAACTTAAGATTTTTTTCATTTACCTATCATTGGCAGCTACAATTGAGTTCATGAAAGTTGGAGGTATAGAAATTCACTCTGCATCATTACCTTGAATTATACAGCAAGGGCCAGGGATGTGGTTCAGTGGTAGAATGCTTGCCTAGCATGCATGAGGCCCTGGCTTGGATCCCCAGCAAACACCTACAAAATCACCACAACACACCAGCAAGGGCTGGAAACCCCTGTCAGTTTATTCACCAAGTTTACAAGAAGTCACAATGGAAGGAATTTCCAAAGCCAGTCAAACTTTAGTAGTACACATGCCACTCACCTAGACTTCTCAGTTTATAAACATTTTTTAAAGGTGATTACTAACAATATAAAAATCTCCCCTTCCCTTCACCACTTCAAACATTTATTAGATTAGGTTTTCAGTTAACAATGCTTGTTTAATGCTTTGAGTTCCTAAATAAATAGAAGTGCTGGAACTTGTTAATCATAGCTCATTTAAATACAATCACAGATTACATGTCAAATATTTAAAACAAATATTCAATTCTTAGGCCAAATGAGATCTGCTTTATAATCTGGGTAGAAACAGTGAGTAAACAAGCTAATCATAAACACCATCTCCACAGTTAATGTGACAAACCTTAAGGAGTGGATTTGGCATCTGTCAGACCAGAGTTTAAATCCTGGCTCTGCTACTTCTGAGCTGTGTGGCCCTTGGGCACTTGAGATTCTGAGATTCATTCTGCATCTCTAATATCCATTCCCTTTCAAGTAACTGTTGCCAAAGACTAAGCACAGTGGAAATCATCCATTAGGTACTAAATAAAATATATCATCTATTAACTATTATACATGTAAATCTGGAATAAAGCCAATGTGACTGATTGGGAAATAATGGCATGGAAGCCAGGGTAGGAAACAACTCCTTGTACTACCCTTCAAGGCGCATTCCAATCCAAGCTCCTTCTTCACCACCATGTTCTATCAACTCCAGCCTACAATGACTGAATCATAGCATAATCAGCACTTCATTAAACATTTTATCCTGTTTCTGGTATCACTCTTCTTGGATCACTATTTGTTTAAGATCTTAAGTAGAAAGTTCCTCATTATTTCTCCAAATTCCAATCTTACTAACCCCTAATTATTTTAGCTCATAAAGTACACCACAGGGCTAAGGGTGCAGCTAAACAGTAGAGCACTTGGCTAGTATGCATAAGTCCAGAGATTTAATCCCCAGTACTACCAAAAAAAAAAAAAAAAAACTAAGACTATACCAAAGCCATAAGTGATTCCACTTATGTCATTTAATTAGAACTACAGAACTTTGAGAACATAAAAATTCTTGAGTAATAACAGATAACTTTAACTTATTAAATAAATGTTCTAACACTCCCCAAACCACTTTGGTTTAGATCACATGGGGGTACTTCCATTGGTTGGTTGTGATGAATATGTCAGAAGCAGAGTCCCTGAGGCTAAGATTCTTAGACTCAGGGTGTTGTGACTAAACCACTGTAACCACTTCACATCCACTCAGATATACTTATTTTCTAGAACTTCAAAACCATCAGCTAACCATATGACCCAACTATACCACTCTTCAGTATTTATCCTAAAGAATTCAAGTCATTTACTACAGTAATACCTATATAGCAGCACAATTCACAATAGCCAAACTATGCAATCAGCCTAAGTGTCCATCAATGGAAGAATGGATGAAGAAAATTTGATATATATACACAACAAAGTTTTATTCGGCTATAAAGAAAAATAAAACTATGTCATTTGCAGGAAAATCAAAGGAACTAGAAACCATTATGTTAAGCAAAATAAGTCAAACTAAGAAGGTCAAGGGTCATATTTCTCTCTTATGTAGAAGATAGGAAAAAGAAAAAGAACAGTGGGGATGGACCTCATGAAAATTAAAGGGAGATCAGTAGAGAAAAGGGACCAAGGGGTGGAAAGTGGAAAGGGAGAGGGAAGTGCTTGGGAGTGATAATGGCCAAATTATATTGTTATGTTGTGTGCATGTTCAAATATGTAACAATAAATCCCACCATTATGTACAACTATAATGTACCAATTAAAAAATGTAACAGGAAAAAAACATCCACTCTATTCAAATGAGTTTAGAATCAAGATCACACATATCATGACTTAAGCTCTTCCCACATACTTCTCTGCACTTTGCCAAGTCTGATAACCCAAATGTATTAGATAAATGGTTCAACACCCACCCACCCACCTCTGTGCTTTAACATCTGTTTTTTAATGCCCTCCCTTTATTACTCTAAAAAAACAAATTTATAAACTATGTACACACATAATTTCAAAGTAATCAGTAGCAAACAGCTTTTGGTAAAATTACAAATATAAAGTTTCATAGTATTTTATATTGTATGGTATATCCTTTTACATAGTAGTTACATTCTCAGAATATTTAAAGTATATCAAAATGATGCAAAAAATGCTTTATGTAAAATGGATTTAGGTTTTGAAAGTTGTAAATAGGTTTTTCCCTTACAAGAATGTTTTAAGAGACATCTGAAGTCATATAGACTACTAAAAATTTCTTCTTTGCACAAGATTGTTCCTGTGCACAACATAGGATTCCTAGTATTCTAGCCATATGCTCTAAATGCCAAAGCCATCCAACCCACCATCAATGAGACAACTAACAAGACCCCACAGAAAAACACTGTGCCAGGCATGCACTGCTGTGAGGCCAAGTGGAGTCTTGCTGTCTTTATATTTCACATACTAACTTTAGTACTATTCTTGGCTACTAAGTAGGTACTAAGTAAGTTTGAAAAAATGGGTAGCAATTCTTCTAAAATTCCTACTCCATTCAATCTAAGGTTGCAGAACGTCAGAGTCAGTAGGCTCAGTCAACAGAAAGATGGCCTCTTCTGGATTGAAAGTTTACATTTCACTCACAATAGGACACTATTATATCTACTCCATAATGGTGGCCTAAGATTGTGAAGGTTGGTGCTGAATAGGCAGAACATAGAGGAAATTTAGAGCAGTGAAAAGACTCTATATGATACTATGATGGTAGATACATGCCACGATACATTTACCCAAATCCACAGAATGTACAACACCAAGAGGCAAAAGGCAATCCTAGTTAAACTATGGACTGGGTAACTATGATGTGTTAATTCAGGTTTGTCAATTGCACACTCTGGTGGGAAATAATGATAAACAGTAAAAAGAAGAAATATCTCTCCCTGCCTCTTAATTTTGCTCTGAACCTGAAACGGACTTTAAAAAATAAAGCTTTAGGGCTGGGGCTGTAGCTCAGTGACAGAGTGTTGCTTAGCATGCGTGAGGACTAGGTTCAATCCTCAGCACAACACAAAAATAACAAATAAAATAAAGGCATTCTGTCCATCTACAACTACAAAAAAAAAATAAATAAAGCCTTAAAGAAAAATAATCAAATGAACAAAAATACACATTGTGGCATGATGTCCCAACTGAGCATGGGAATGGCTTTAAAATCCATCTCAACATGGCTGTTATAAGTCCTGCCAATTGATTAGGCTTCCTAACCCCAAAAATGTGACAAGACAATTAGTAAATTCAAATGAACTTTCTGTGGGCATAGAGAACTCTATACCATGCAATTCTGTAATTCTCACTAACATCACCTGAGAATTTACTATGCTCTTCAGGTACATGGTGATATACATTTAGTTGACCTTCACACAATGATATAGCATGGTATAAATCCATATTTTACAGGGAGCTAAATGAGCCCCAAATACAAGATCCAAGGTCAAAAGCTGGTGAAAGAGCCCAGATTACAGCTCAGATGTATCTACTCGAAGCCTGTGCTATTCATCCTCAGGCACCCTGAAAATCACCTGTCTGGAGGAATGGGGTAAAAAAATTCCAACTCGAGTGATAACCTCTCCTGAGCATGAACCCAGGAGGTAGACAGGCACCTCTAGAGAAACAACTAGAAAGCATGTCAGATAAAAGCCAAAATGGGGGAGGGAGGACGGGATCCTGTTTCCTACTAAGGCAGAGACAAAGGTATTGGGAGGATTCTCAAATTAGATCTTTAAATCAATTTGTGCATACCAAGATCACCTAGACCACCTATTCCCTGATGCACAAGGACACAAAGCTATGGAATGGCATCAAGCCCCGCTGAATGCTGGCTCCAACCTATCTCCACTCTGTCTAAAAGTGGTTCCTACCTCTCTTCCTTGGAACGGCCAGTGTTATTAACCTCACTCACAACTTGCTAGCCTCTGAGCACACACTACATCTTTGCTTACCTAGAAAAAAGAAATGCCCCTCTACTCAGTGCTTATAAAATCCTGCTCATCCTTCAGGGATGCCTTCTACCCTCCCACCCCTACTCTAAGATACTCCTCACTGCCCAGCTCGGAGGGACTGACCCCACTTCTGAGCCTTCACAACATTGTTTGTTCTCACAGTTTGCTCAGGGCCCTTCCCACCACTCTCCATATCACAATAATTAATCCACATTAATTGCAACCACTACTGTTAGACTTAGATCTCTTTATGAATGCCTACTAAGATGACAGATCAGCCACTCCACATACATTATTTTGCTTAATTCACATACTGGTTTTACTTTACAGTGAAGAAACTGAAGCCTGGCCTGATCTAGGCTCCACTGGCATACAGCAGAGTAGCTATGGAATCAAGACTGTGTTCAAATCCCAGATCCACCATATACAAGCAAGGAAATCTTGAATAAATTATTTAGCCCCTCAAGGTTTCAGTTTCCTCATCTGAAAAATAACAAAAGAAATACAAATTTCATAGGATTTTTACCAGCACTATAAAAATTGATGTATGTGTACTCAGTACAGTATCTGGCACACAAATATGACTAAACAAGTATATTCTGCTGTTATCATCATTATTGCCTCTAACCGTGTTGTCTCCACACCCATACATTAATGACCTCAAATGGACCAAACTACTTCCCTCTGTCCAAGCTGATTCTTCTTCCTTGACCTCCCCTTGCATGCCAGCCCCTTACACGCTTGGATCTAATCATGTGCTCACCTCTCAGAGATGTTTTCTAACAACCCTACTGAGAAAGAATCTCACTCTCCAGGCTCTGTCTCCAGGGTCCTTTCCCCTCCCTAGTTTCTATAAGCCTATGCACCCCTGTTTCTTGTCCTCAGAGCACTAATCACAACCTGCTTTCTGTTACTTGCTGATCTGTGTATTGGTTTTATGTCCATCCCGCTCACCAGCCAGGAGGAAAAAAACCATGTCTATCGTCATCAACATTGTATCTTCATCCAACAAAAGGCCTAGCACATATAGTAATCAATACTCAATAATACTTGTTCAATAAATGGGTATGCATAATTCCCTTCACTGAATTGTAAGTAAATGGTATGATACTTAGAAGTTGAACATATAGTATTTATTTATGAGTTCTATGTAGGATTTGATTGAAATAGGGTTCCTATGCTTCCAAAGAGTCAAAAAAATCACTATACCAGATTATTTCAAAATCCTCTTCAAATACTACCAGACATTTGGCAAAAGGTTGACTGACTGTATCCTGGGCAACTACTGGGAAAAGTTCTAGGGGGTCACTCTTATGGTTTATATGTGAGGTGTCTCCCAAAAGCTCATGTGTGAGACAATGCAAGAGGGTTCAAAAGGGAAATGGTTAGATTGTGAGAGCCTTAAACTAATCAGTGAATTAATCCCTGATGAGATTAACTGAGTGGTAACTAGAGGCAGGTGGGGTGTGGACTTCGAGAGTATGTATTTGTATCTGGAAGTGTAGTCTCTTTCTCTGCTTTCTGATCACCATGTGAGCTGCTTCCCTCTACCATACTCTTCCACCATGATGTTCAGAACACCTTGAGCCACGAGGAATGAACCTGGCTGTCTATGGACTGAGACCTCCAAAACCGTAAGCCTCCAAATAAATTTTTCCTCCTCTACAGTTGTTCTGGTCAGGTTCTTTAGTCACAGGGTCAAAAAAAAAGCTAACTAAAACAGTCACCTTCTGAAAGCACAACTCAACACTTGATAAACCTTCCCTCAATCTTTAACTTTAGTTTAAAGAGGGCATCTCTATAGTATAAGGGCTACTCCTTGTCCCCTACCCTCCAATCTCTGCCTTTCAAATCTCTGTTATCCACACTGCTGTGCAGAATGGTAAATTGTTACAAACTACTAGAAGGCAATCTGGTAATGGAATTTAAAAAGACATAAAAATTAGGAACTCATGTGATTCCCAGGAACATATCCTAAGAACACACAAAATATGCACATTCAGCTATAAGACTATTAATCACAATGTTTTTTACAATAGCAAAAAAAAGGGGGGGAGTTTACAGTAAAGGTGCAAATGGTGGAGAGTACCGGGAATTAAACTCGGGGGCACTCAACCACTGAGCCACATCCCCAGCCGTACTTTGCATTTTATTGAAAGCAACTTAAATGGATATTTTAAATGGATATTGGCCTAAAAATGGATACACAAGCTGGCATGGTGGTGCACACCTGTAATCCCAGCAGCCAACAGCTCAGGAGGCTGAGGCAGGAGGATCAGGAGTTCGAAACTAGCCTCAGCAAAAAGTGAGGTGCTAATAAACAACTCAGTGAGACTGTGTCTCTAAATAAAATACAAAACAGGGCTGGGGATGTAGCTCAGTGGTCAAGGACCCCTGAGTTCAATCCCTAGTAGAAAAAAAAAAGATACACAAACAACAGAATGCCCCACACTATTTTTAAGAATGATGACTGCTCCGTTATGGGACACTTACCATATAATGGATCCTCTGGTAAGATTCTTTACATCTCATTTAATGCTCACACCAATACTATAAGGTAGATATTTTGACACTTTACAAATAATAAGACAGATTCATAAAATAAAAAATTTAGCAAATGGCCATTTAGCTAGTAAGTATCAGGATCAAGTTCAAACCTAACTCATTAACTCACTCTTGTCTCCAGCAAGCATTTATTAAACATCTACTATGTGCCAGGCATGGTGCTACTACATGCCAGCAACATGTTGGGGTTTTATTTTTTTAATGCTTATTTTGAAATTATCTTAAGACTTACAAAAGACTTGCAAAGATAGTACATAAGAGTTCTCATTTACCTTTGTTCAGTCAATTCTAATACCAATACATTTTTAAACTGACAAAATGAAAGTTATCCATTTCATCACCAAATAATCATAAGAATATTAGATATCTGCAGCCAGCACTTCTGCCACCATCTTCTCCACTGCAACATCCCAGGATTAAGGAAAGGGAATTATGAAGCCACTGATATGGAGCCTACAGCTATAGGAAGACTTATGATTTTTTAAATAAGTATAAAACCTCAAGGAAACTGCGAATAGAACATAATTATGAGAAAAAATATAAAACACAGTGTAAGTACTAGCTATCATGCCAAACAATTTATTCACTTAATCTCAGACATTCCATACAATGGGTCCCACTGTCATCCCTATCCTACAGATGAGCAAACCCAGGTACAAAGTATTAACCTTGCTTAAAGCAGCTAATAAGATGCTTCCATTTCCTGGGAAGGAGAACAGAGCTCTTAGCCCCAGGCTTTGAGCTTGTACATTCCTAGATTCCCAAACTTGAGGAGCTATTTTTAATAATGGCCACCATCCAAACTTCAGATGTGACCAATCTCCAGCTCAGCAAAACTAATCATAAGTGTAGCATTCTTAAGCCCCTGAGTAATCTTTGCCTAAGAATGATATATCACTCTCTTGTGCATGTTTCCAGGGGAAGTGAAGAAATTTCTGAAGGACTTTCACAACACTACCTAAAAGCAGGTTTCCAAAGGGCCTTTCACATAGGTTTTCGTAATGCCAGAGACATCATGCCTCCTACCTGCAGCCTCCCTCAGTAATGCAGCACTATACTGACGCTGGCTCCTCAAAAGGAATCCTAAAGACACAGTGGATACCCTTCCTTTCATGGAGCTCAAACACAAAATTGCTGTGCCAGAATTCATCTCAAAGGATCTGTAGGTCTCTGACACCATGGAAGGATGGAGTTAGTCTAAAAAGAGAATAAACAGTACATTTCTGGCACCACAAAATACAATCTATTTGCTTCATCAAACACGTTGCTCTAGAGACCGACTTCTGCTTTCAAAGAATCCTTGGGTTGCCTGTAGACTCTTTCATACTAAAGTGACTAACTTTGAATCATTCATATCTACTTTTCAGGAGTTTCAGGCACTATAGAATGTACAATTAATATTTAAATATGTACATCTTCAAGAAATAAAAACACACAGAGAAGATATGCTGCCAAAGTATTTAACTCAGGTCTATTTCTGGAATTAGGGTGCTGGCAGAATGTGATCCAGACAACATTAGGAAAACTAAACAAGGAAAGAGAAATACTAACCAAATCCAGAGAGGGATGCAGTATCTTAAAAAGCCAGAAATTATATGGACAGAAGAGAAAGGACCAAACACAGTCCAGTTCCTTATCCCCAGCTATGAACAATGAGCAAGGCTTCAGTGGAATCCCAGGACATACCTCCCAAATGTCTTCCTGCTCTGGTCCTCAGAAACCTGCTCAATAAATAATCCAACAAATGACACGAAGGCATATATATGAAGCTCCTTTTTAAGATTCTAAGAGCCCTCTGCCCCTGCTTTGAGAAGGGGAAAGGAAAAGTGGACAGCAGCCACACCAGAGCAGTCAAGTGGCAAAGACCTGGGTCGTTTTCTCACCAGGAATGCCTGGCCCCAGGCAGAGTGTTCTAATGACTCATGATGAGACCACAGAACAACAAAGAAGATAACCAACAGTTAAGGGGAAATCTGGCATTCTGGTTACCAAACAAGATGGGTAGTGGACCCACCTGAGTGCCCTCAATCCACTCTATCCTTCTGAGTTTTCTCTGAAAACTTTCTCATCTTTTGGACCTGAAGAATTCTGGTTCATCTTCTGACAATCAGGTCAAATGCCCCACCTTCTCTGTGAAATCCTCCTGACTTCCCTAGACAAACAGTCACTCTCTCCTCTGTGCCTCTGTGCTGTTGCACTCACTGATTATAACCTCAGAGTGTCCTGTCCTAAGACACCTGCCAAACTACACTGAGGGCTGAGGCTATATTTTATTCATTTTTTTCCTCCAAATCAGTAATAGAACACAGTAGGGACTCAAAAGATGAATGGAATGTCCACTAAGAGTATCCAGAGTTCCCAAGGCCCTAGCCATCTGCAGGGAGACTCATAATCAACTTATGAAACTACCTTAAGGACCAATCTAGTCCTAAACACAGAGACTGCCCCACTCCTCTCCATATTCTCCTTAAGACTGGAATGAGTAGTTTCACCCTTGATTCCCCTCTAGCAGTGGGAATGAGAACACAGACGTACCTGACATCACTGGGCATGACCCGAAACACACACAAGCTGTCTCTAATCTCCCACCCACTGCAACCAAAAATCTAAAGCACCAAACTTGGAAAGTGCTGAAAATGTTACAAAACACATTTCTGACCTTTTTTTTCCCTCCACCTGTCAGAGGATGAAACCAGGAAGAATGACCCTAATTCATTTTAAACCAAGTCCCTTCTTCCAGGTAGGCTTGCGTGGGAGTCACCTGGATTATGGCAGTTACTTGCTACTTATCCAGCTTGTTTTGCTATGAGTACCTGAAATGCTACGATAAAACCACCTTCTACTGCCACGGCCTGTCTCAAAGGCTATGAAAGAGGCAAAGCCCCGGGAAAGCCACTGCGTGAGCTTTACAACTCTGTGCAGTAGATAATAAACTGAATGATATTCAAATAACCCAGAAAGGCTAGAGTGCAACCTGACAGATCCAATAGAACTGTCCCAGAACAGAGCTGCAAGCATCTGAATGCCAGGACAGCTGCTCCACAAACAAGTGGCCCACTCTTCACCTCTACCCACTTCACAAAGCTACTACCATGTGGCCTGGTCTTCTAGCCTTACTCTCCCAATATCAGCAGGACACTCAGAAAGCAACAAGCTGATGAGAGATTTCTAAATATAACTCCCTTGTTGGTTGATTAATTTTTTACTTCTGTCCTCAAGATCACAGTTCAGCAACATAGAAGAAAGGCAGGGATTTACTAGAGAGCCATAGATTTCAAGGTTCATCCTCCTCTTCCATGACAAGAGCCACCATGACAAGAGCTTTCATGGGCCCAACAAGTCTCTACCTTTACCCTCAAAGACAGCAAAGGCATTTAGTATTTAAGAATAAAAATCTGACACAGTGCACCCTCCAAGACAATAAAGTAGAAATTAGAAGGCACCTTTAACGCAGTGTTTTTCTCAGTCCCTAAAACTCTTGTAGTGTGAAAGAATCCATTCATTACTAGGGGAAAATTATGTTTTCTTCACATGAAATCAAAGACTCTTGTGTCACTAGTCCATCACTGTCCAGAGCCCCAGGACTTTTACAAGCACAAGTGAAGAGGCAGGACCCATTAGAAGTACTGAAAACAGCACAGCTTCATGGCTGAACTATTAGGCAGTAAGCCAGCTCCACCATGTACTAACTCTGTGACTTAGAAAAGGGGGATATGCTAGGAGCCACCTACCTAATAGGATTGTTAAAAGGATTAAGTTAACTAATTTAGTTAATCATGAGTGCTATATTTCCTCCATAAATGAAGAGTCAGCACCGTTTCCCTGAAACATGCTATTATACATTTTTAAGAATTTTCTACATGGTAGTTAGAAAACTTGAGTTGACTCATAGGAAATTGCCAATATTTGGCCATTTTTTATGATGAAAAGTGAAATATATAACAAAACCAAATAGGATGAATCAGAATGCAAAGCAGTACATTTTAAATCATCTTCTATACCTAAAGAAGATCAAGCCTTTTATAGAAAATATTTCAAACAACTGTTTTGTTTTTTATTAAAAAAAAAAAAAAAAAAAAAGAGGATCAAATGTCAGTATGGGATTGATCCTCCCCACCCTCAGTCTGGTCTGCAGAACCTTATGAGGGTTGAGTAGCCTTAGCTATTTGGGGAGCTGCTCTACTACCAAGGTGGCCCCCAGTCAGACCTATTACTTTTACAATTGTAGCTTCAGTGCTACCAGAAACATCTGCAAAATGTATGCATACTGGAAGCCCAAAGACTGTAAAGGAGCAAATCACAGCCACCAGAGAACTCCACTGCATCATTCTTCTAATGGTACTTCTGACTTCCAGAGAAACCACCTCATACTCATGCAACAGTCACAGTCCTAACCAACACCATCTGAATTTCAGCCATTATTCCAGCTATATCTAAAGTCACTCAGAAAACCAGTTCCAAAGACATTTCAGAGAACGCAACAATGAACATCTTTTATCTTTGCTTGGTTTTCCATAAGACTAAAAACTTTTAATAATTAGAGAGAAAAGAGCTTATCACTTAGGTTAATTTTCAATTATACAACATAAGCCCCCTCTGAACTGTCTTTGCAACTTCCTGCTAATCTAAAATTATTGCAAAATAAGGTTTACTTTACAGATGTTATAGAACATTGAGTAATTAACTAAAAGACAAAATAGACTTAATTGATCATGGAACAGCAACAAGCCAAAAAAAAAAAAAAAAGCCACAGAAATGTTATTTCAGCTTTTCAGAAATATCCTTAAGTCTAAGGCAAACTGATCCATTCACAATTTACCTGGATTCTTGATATTCTACCCTGGAATAAGAAAATCATCTTTCAATCACTCAACACTGTCTGAAACACACCAAATTACATTCACTGTAGAAGTTTCTAAAGCAGAGAATGTCAAAATCTTTTATCCTAAAAAAGAATGCAATTTCATGATTTAAAAAAGTACTTTTAGAGAAGTTCAGTTATATAAAAAAGCAAGAACTGACTCTTTAGTCAAAAACAACCTAATGAAATCTTCTAGATGTATTGTATGATTTTATGTCGTTAGTCCATTAATAACAGAAAGGCTCTTTTTAAATATTGGTTCAATACAGTAACAATAGTAGCAGCAGAATCTTTCTCTGGCCTATAAACTAAGTCTAATTAGAAAAAATACCCAGAAACATTTGTACCGTCTGAACTCTTGATTCCATGTTGTTACATGTCAATGAAGGCCTGGACTGAGATCATCAGCCTAATATCAAGGCATACAGATGAGCTGATTTGCATGGGTTTAATGGCTATGTTTTAGCTTGATTTTATTGCTCCACTTCCCTTAACATCAGAACTATTTATCTTCTCTACTTCTCAATACAAGAACCATTTATAAAGCCCAGAACTGTATTAGCTCTAAACGAAACTAGTAAGTAAACTCTTTAACACAACATCATAACTTTCAAATTTCTCAATTAAAAGTAGAGTTGATTGCAAAAGAAACTGAGAAACTTGCTTCCTTATGAAGTTCCTCTTCTGAATATTTTATATCTACACAGGATGTGATGTAGGCAAAGGGAGATGACATCACTATAGTCTCGGGTTGTGCTTCCTAGTGCCCCTAGAATAGAATCAAGCCTCTGTGTACCTTGCCAGTCTTACATAATGCTATCATTTAGTATTTAATAATTAAATAACTAAACTGAAGGCCTATCTAGGATTGTTTTCATAGGGAAGGGATTCTGTTGGCTCAGTGTATGTTTAGAGAACTACTTACTATCTGATAGTCAATAATATAGTTTGCCCTAAAGACATCCTTGTCCATGGCACAACACAGTTCTGGCTGAGGTCAGCCCCCTTGTCAGATGATGCTGTAAGCAGTGGATCTTGTACATGAAAGTCTACATACATACCCCTAAGGTTGACTATGTAGCTGGGAATAGCAAATGGAAGCTTACTATCCACTACAAGGGATAAGGGAAAAAATATGAACACCTACCCAACCCAACTCCAATACATCCACCCAAATTCACAAGAATTTTACTGTTTGGAGCTAGCAGGCAGTATGGTAAAAAGCATCAGCTTTGTAGTTAGACAAGTGTTACTCATTTAAAATAAATAAGGTACTTGATTTCTCCAACAGTTTCCTCATATTTAAGTGGGGATAATACCATCCAATGCAAAAAGGTCATTCAGAGATGAAATGAGGTATATACAACTACCTAGGTATACAGAAGACGTGCAGTTTACAAAGTTAAGATAACAGATAAAAATTTCCATACAAGCCTTAAAAAAAAAAATACAGAGAAACCACATGACGTAAACATGCATTCTGAAACCCAGCTAGTGCTATATCACTAGTGTATATTTGCCATGCAAGTCAATAAAATCTAAAGCCAGAGAAAGAACTGGAGAAAAACAAAATAGACTGCAAGTACCCCAATGGGGTAATTCAATAGCATTCCTTTCTAAATAAAAGACAGTATGCAAATATACTCTTTGTGTTTTAATAGGACTAAGCTTCATCATTATGGAGCATGCACAAATTATAAGTTTTCCAGAAGAAATGCTGCAGAAATATCACACAAATATTCACAAACATCACATATTACCAGCCTTCTCACTTAGAGATATGTAAAAATTATGAGTGACTAGATGCCAATAAGTCTATAAATCCTAGGAACAGGCCCTTTACATAGGAATGTTGATAGCTTCAAGAAGAGAATATACAGCCAGGCATGGTAGCACACTCCTGGCACCCAACGACTGGGAGGCTGAGGCAGTAGGACTGCAAGTTCAAGGCCAGTCTCAGCAACTTGGCAAGGTCTCAATAAACTTAGTGAGACCCTGTCACAAAAAATAAAAAGGGCTGGGGGTGTGGCTCAGGGGTTAAGCACTGAGGGTTTAACACCTGGCAATTCCAGTCCAAAGGTAATCAGTGTGGAACAAAGGAAGTATATGTGTACATGTGTGTACATATACATACAAATAAACCACAACTCAATAGACCTGAAGAAAATCCCTATTATAATCCTAAGAATTATCATTTATAAAGACCTATTTTTTTTCATTTGGACCCAAAGGACTTTAAATATTTTTAATATTTTGACATCTTAAGTCATTTTATACAGCATATACAAGGGCTGTGATTGTGCCTCAGTGGTAGAGTGCTTGCCTAGCATGCATGAGGCACTGGGTTTAATCTTCAGCACCCCATAAAAATAAAGACATTGTGTCCATTTAAAACTAAAAAATAAATATTTTTTTTAAAAAAGAGCAGCAATGGTGAAGAGATTATTCATTCTAATAATTTATATCAAGTAAATTTTGGTATCCAAACACTATAATAAACATCAGTTTGGCACACAAGTAACACACATCTTTTTAATGAAACAAAATGGCTCATATTTTTAAATCCTTTACCATAATATTTTATCATGATCCTTACCCTAATTAATCAAGCCCTCCTCCCCCATAAAAGATCTAGTATAAACCAATTTTAAGATTCATAAATAACCTGTTTTTGCCCTTCCTACTCTAAAACATTACTAAGATTGTTCAGGTTAATGCTGTCTCAGTTAAAACTTGACTCTGGGGCTGGGCTTGTGGCTCAGAGGTAGAATCCTCGCCCAGCATGCACAAGGCACTGGGTTCGATCCTCAGCTCCACGTAAATGTAAAATAAAGATATTGTGACTACCTAAAACTTAAGAATAAATATTTTTTAAAAAAACTTGACTATGTCTTACCAACAAGTTGATTTGGCAATATTTTCTAAAAGTTAGAATTCAATAAGTTTATAAATTGTAGAAATAGTATCATATCTATAATATGATTCACTGTCTAATATTGTGAAAATATATCCCTCCATTTTCTTCTCTTTGTCCTTATGGATAAGAAATATAAAATTCTGATTTGAACTTATTCAATGAAAGCTTAAAGCAAACTAGTGTCTCCATTCTTCTTTCATAATTTCTCTAAAGATAATCCAAATGCAGTCTTCCTTTATTCATATTTTCACTGTTTGCTTGAGATACTGGGGATTGAACCCACAAGTGTTCTTCTACTAAGCTATATCCCCAGTCTTTTTAATTTTATTTTTAAGATAGGGTCTCACTAAGGCTGGACTCAAAACCTGGAATTCTCCTGCCTCAGCCTCCTGAATTGCAGGGATTATAGGTGTGAACTATTGCACCCAGAAAAATATAACTATTTAGCATACTCCATCTGGACAAAGTTATTAGACTTTAAGCCAGATATCAGCTAATACTATCCATGCCTTAGAAGAAGGTATTTTAGTAGATAACATAATTAATCAGAATACAGTATACAGAATATGCTACCTTTGTACAAAAATCAAGAAGAAATGCTTGTATTAAGTATCTGGACACAAGAAAAAGTAACAGAGGAAGATACTGGAGGGAGCAAGGAGGAAAACTGACAACCATAGGGCAGGAACAAGACTTCTCAATTTGTACCTTGTTATACTGGTTTGTTTTCTGAACGAGTAATTGTAGTACACATGCCAAACAAAATATCAATAATAATAGTAGCAATAAAAATAATAAATGTAATTTTGAAAAGCTTGCCAAGAAAACCTTTAAAAGGAAATATGGCACCCCCAAGGGAAAAGCATTAGAGCCAAGCAATATATAATACAGAGATCCTCTTCTACTTCCCTGAAAGAGAGGAAACCACTTACTAACTGCCCACCACAGGTTATGTATTCTACCGGAGTTATCTCATTTAATATTCCAAGTAACCCTAGTAGATGTAACCAGCCTGATTTCTGAAAATAAGTAAATGGTGACTGGCAAGTCATTAGGTAACTTGCCCCAAGTCATAGGGCTATGATTGAATCTCATGCTCTCACCTGCTGAAACTTTCAGAAGCAAATATTTAAGTCTTAAAATAAAAATCTTTAAAGTTAACCAGTCATCCATAACTATGACTCCTTCTTTCTACGCTGTTTCCTCAAATACTTTATCTTCTAGGTTTTGAGAATAAGAGTTTATTAGATAAAGCAAACATTCTGTTGCTGATTTCTACTTTCTGGGCACCAAAAAAATTAATTACAGGAAATGTCATCAGATGCATTTTTTTCTCCTTCATTATGCATAAATCATGGAGATACACGCAAAATCTCTGAATAATAAGCTTCACAGGAACTGCAAATCTTCTGCAACAAGATGATAACAATAACTCTGCCAGGGAGGAAGGAAGGGAGGAAACAACAGCTAACATATATATGGCAATCAGTATATATACCATTCACTGTTCTGGATGCTTTAGATACAAGGACTCACTTAGTTCACATAACAAATCTGGAAGGTCGGTACTATTATTTTCCCCCATTTTACAGATGAATATACAGAGGATTTAAGTAATCTGTTTACTCAAGGTTTCCTCACTCCATTTTCCCCACTATTCCCAACCATACATTAGTGTCTCTTTGCGTATTTCCAGCCTTCAAGAGAGTGAAATAAACCAGAAAGTCAGATCCTCTCTACGAAAATGGTAAATACGTTGTAATGTATTTAACTGTATGTGTTCAAAAACATTATTCTGCTTCAACTGACTGCCAAAGGAACTGATGAGACAACATGGAAAACCTAATTCCAGAGGTTTCTGCAAAATCTAGGCAAGAGATGAAATGTAAAGAAAGGCACAGGAAGTGAAGATGATAAGGCAAGGGGAGATCAGAGCTGTGTTTCTCAAGCTTGACTTCACATTGGTAGGTGCTTAGTGAAAAGAGGGTTCCAAGACCAAATATATTTGCAAACAACTGAATGAATACAATAAGATTCCTTACTACAAGGCTTCTGAGACTTTGGTATATCCGCATTCATTTTAGTTCACAAAGAAAAGAATAAACTAAGTAACATTATGGTGATTTCCACACTCCTCGGAACCTAAAATACTCACTCATTGAATATCTTGAGAAGAATCACGCTTTGTGGGGCAGTCAAGATGCTCACTGAAGGGCAGATTTTAAGAGAACAATGAACATAGTTTTGGACCTGTTTGCATTAGAGTTGTCTTAAAAAGTATCAGTTCAAAAAATGGTTAAAAGCAAAGTCTCAAAAAGATATCTGCATAACCATGTTCACAAAAGCAACATTCACAATGGCCAAAAAATGGAAGCAACCCAATATCCATTGAGAGATGAATGGATAAACAAAATGTGATATACACATACAATGGAATATTATTCAGCCTTAAAATGGAAGGAAATTCTATGATATGCAAAAATATGGATGAGCCTTAAGGATATATTTCAGATATAAAGTGAAATATGAGTCATAAAAAGAATAATACTATATGCTTCATTGTACTTATAGGAGGTACCTGGAATAACCAAATTCATATGACAAAAAGTAGAACAGTGGCTGCCAGGGGCTACAGGGATGAAAGAATGGGCAGTTATCATTTGAATGATGTAGAATTTCAGTTCTGCAAGATTTAAAGAGTATTATGGTTTAAATATGAGGTCTTCCCTGCAAAGTTCATGTGGTGAGACAATGCAAGAACATTCAGAGGTAAAATTATTATAAGATATGTGACCTAACCAGTATAATCTTATTAAATCCAAATCTAATCAATAAATATTTATTGACTGCCTAGGTAGACTGCCCTTTGCATGAACTAAGAGGCATGGGAAAGGGGGCAAATAAAGGGAGGTGGTGGTAGGCTCTGCAGACTTATCTGACTTAGTAAAGTGAGAATATCTAAAAAGCTATCATAGAGGAACCACTGATAAGGATTAACTTGGTGGTAAATGTAGGCAGATAGGGTGTGTCTGGGAGCATGACTTTCAGGTTTATATTTTGTCTCCCAGTCAGAGATCTCTCTCTGTGTCCTGGCTGCCATATCCTAAGCTGCTTCCCTCCACCACATCCATCTCCATGATGTTCTGCTTCACCACCTGCCCAAAGCTATGGAGTCAGCTGACTGTGGACTGAACCTCTGAAACTGAGTACCAAAATGAACTTTTATTTCTCTGAGTTGTTCCTGTCCAGTCTTTTGGTCATAGCAACACAAAGCTGACTAAAACAAAGAATTCTAGAGACTGGCTGCATAACACTCTAAATACATTATATACTACTAAACTGTACATTCAAAATGGTTAAGATGTTAAACTGAAATAAGCATATTTTACCACAGTTTTTTAAAATTTCTTAAAAACTGTCATTTCAAGATATTATGGTAGAAATCTTTTGTTTTTATCAGTCTAGAATCCTCTCATCATATGTGGTTCTGTTAACAGTGCTAATCACAGACTCCTTACTAACCCCTCTACATGACTCAGGCCTGACCAGCTACTGTCCACCTATAGGACCAAGGAATGACCCAAGCAAAATTCCATCAGAAATATTTGATAAATGGAAACCAAATGAATATCATCTTGGGAAAGCAGGTTGTTCTCTTTCAAGGCATTTCAAGAAACATTCATTTCGTTGGCCAGAAATGAGACCAATGAAAGGGAGCCAACATAAGCAGGACTCCTGATGAGAGGAGAGCACCTTTACACTCTGGAGTCCATGGACCTTCCCCTTCCCCTTAAGACACTCCAGTTACACAGGCCAATAAACCTCAATACCTTTCATTATTCCAGTTAAGCCACCAAAATAGAACTGATACAGAAATCCAAAAGAAAAGCAATTTCTTTTGTGTAGCACAGGTCACTACACAAGAATTTTCTCACGACGGCACCTTTTAGAATTTTATGTGCAGTGCCATATATCACTGCTAAAAAGTAATACACAATTCCATAACTTAGTGAGTATAATTTCAAACAACATAACTTTCCAGTTGGCAAACTATTATCTTAGGCCAGAATATTATTATGTCTCTAAGGGAAAAAAAAACTAATTTCAAATCCTAGTACTAGCCCATAATTTCAAATCCTAGTACTATAATCAATCTCTCAATATCATGTACAGATAAGTATCTAAAACCTCAAAACTTAGAAAAATTTTAAGACAACTATCACTTACAGTATCCTGAGGAAATACTAAGAAACACATACTAACAGAAGCACAAAGATGCTCATATTTGCAAGAGCATCTGTAGTAAGATAATCAAACAGTATGTTTTTCCCACAGTGGAGGGTTGGGTAAATAAACTTTCATTCATATATACAATATACAATGAAGACCTACCCACCATAAAAAGCTGTAATGCAAAAAAAAAAAAAAAGCTATGATGCCATAACAAAAGTTATTACCACGAGGGAAAGGGAATCTCTTGGTGAAAAAGTGAGAAAACAAAACAGCATTATGTTCTATAATCTCTGTTATCATTTGGATATGAGGTGTCCCACAAAAGTTCCTGTGTTAATCCAAGAATGTTCAGAGGTGAAATGACTGAAGCAGAGTTGTGACCTAACCAGTCCATCCTAGTTTCTGTGAACTAAATGGGTGGGAACTGCAGGCAAGTGGGGTGGAGGGAGGTCACTGAGGTGTGCCAGGAAAGGGTTCATCTTCCCTGCAGCCCCTTCCTCTCACTCTGCCACCTTGCTGCCATGAAAGGAACAGTGCTTCTCCACCATACCATTCTGCCATTGTGGTCAGCCTCACCTAGCTCCCAGAGCAATGGACTTGGCCAAAAATACACTGAGGCTCTGGAACCATGAGCCAAAATACACTTTTCGCCCAAGATGTTCTTATCAAGTATTTTGATGACAATGACACAAAGGCTGATTAACACAATCTCCTTTAATTTTTTTTTTTAATTTAGAGGTTCATACACTCATGAAACAAAGCCTGAATATAAACATAAAACATAATGGCAAATATTGGATTTTTTTATTTCTTAATTTCTCTAAAATACAAATATACTATTTGTTATTTTGCTTAATTTGTAGTTTGTAGGTACAGCAAATTCCAAATGATGGCCTAGGAAGGGCAAATTATTAAGCTTACAACTTGACTTCTCTGAAAGGAAACATAAAAATGGCTGACAGTATTCCACATGGTATGGCTAACACAGGGTTCCTTATTAAACTGTAACTATTTGTTGAACATTGATTATACAAATTATCTAAAATTCATTTAAAAATTACACCTTAGAGAAACACTGTGTCTCATGTCTATGACCAAACATCATAATACACATCAGGGAAGAACCCATAAAATATGGATCTTTCTTGTATAAAATAGAAAGGCTAGAATTATTTTTTTAATTAAATATATATTAGAAATCTGAGAAAACAAAGGAAACAAACCATCAAAAGGAAAGAGAAAACAAAAGCCTCTCTCTCTCCTCAAAGGCCCAAGTCAGAGTCAATAGACTGTCTGCTTTGAGGTACTCTGTCTCATCATAAATACCTTTACTGAATTGCTTGCTCTGGCTACACTCCTACTGTGAGATTTGCTGAGAGCAGATGAGTAGATACACACACACACACACACACACACACACACAAGAACATGGTAACGATAGGTAAATCCTGACTCAAGGACATGGTCAGGATCTTGACAGTGATCAGAGGTCAAATATTTACAGTAAGTGCTGTGATAAAACCATGGTGCTATCCAGGGGCAAAGGAAAGGCATTTCCCCCGAGGATGATGAGGGAAGGCTTCCTAGAAGACACAAAACTCACACCTAAAGGGCGAATAGGAGTAGAGAAGGGAAAACTGTTCCTGGGAGAAGGAACTGTGCGTGCAAAGAATAGGGCTCAGAAGTAAGAGATACCATGAAATATTTAGAACCAAAAGTTACTCAACGTGGCTGACTCCAAGAATGGTCACGAAAGCCAGGCATGGTGACACAGGCAAGTAATCCCAGAAACTTGGGATGATGATAGAAGGACCAAAAATTCAAAACCAGCCTCAACAAATTAGCGAGGACCTAAACAACTTAGTGAGATCCTGCTTCAAAATAAAAAAAATAAAAATAAAAAGTGCTGGGAATGTGGCTCAGTGGTTAAGCATCACAGGTTCAATTCCTGATACCAAAAAAAAAAAAAAAAAAAGTGGGGCTGGGGGTAGGGGGTAGATTATGGAAGGAAAGCAAGACTGGTAACTATAAAGAGCTTTTTATCCCTTGCTAAGGAGTTTGGATGAAGCCAGAACTAGACAAACAAACAGGCAAGGGTTGGATCCAAAGAATGGAGGAATTGAAATGTTAATTCCTTCAGACCCTTTCCTCTACCTTTATTAAGATAACCTGCCCCTGTTCCAACCTGTTGCTAGGGTAACCTCTCAGAGATTGTCCCTCCCTACAGGGAGTTGTTAATTATGCCCCCTTCCAGCCCAGATCACTCCAATTTGACCCCTCCAGCCAATGTGCTTCTCACTTTCTAACCAGTGAACCAAGCATCTCCTGGGCCTAGTCACATAAGCAGGAAGGAGAGAGATAAGGGAAAGAGAACAGGAGAACAAAGGAAGCCTAGGACATATAAAAAAGGCAGAACACCCTCGCTTCTTGGGACACCAGGATACCAGCTATGGCCCCCTTCTCCCTCCCTGTTTAAATAAACCCTGTTTTGTATGCTTGCCTCTGCATGCTTCTCTAATGTTATACTTCAACATGTGAGGGAGCAGAACTCATCACCAATAATCAGCAGTATCATGGACTTGATCCTAACAGCAAAGGACAGCAAATAAAAAATTTTAAGCAAGGCAGTGACATGTTCAGACTTGCATTACAGAATGATTGTCCAGGCACCATACTAAATATCCCCACTGAGAAGAAAAATACCAAACACTGAAATTAGGATTCATTTCCTAAGTAAAAAAGAGCAATATATGAATGTTTTAAGGAAGACTAGTAAGCGTATAGGATTTTACACCTGACTGATGTAAAAGAAAAGGGGACCACTTTACTTTGGGACCCCGCCTATTATTCATGCAAAAATACATTCCACTTAATAGAGTATTTCATGAGTATAGACTCAAACCTAAAGTTATTTTATCATAACCAAATTATATAACAAATAATATAAATCCTAAATACTATTTCACATTCATGGCTTCCATTACTTATAGAATATTACTTTCTAATGAGAAAAAGCACCAAAATCAAATCAAATCAATTCCTGTTACAGCATTTGAAGAAAACTGTATCTGTTCACAATAAACAATTATAATGTAATGAAACCCACCATTCAGTATAATAAATATTGCACCAATGAAAAAATAAATAAAATTTAAAAGCACAATTATAATGGTCAATATATGCATGTTACTGACCAGCAGGCTGCCTATACAACCATCAAGAAATTTGAAGCTTCCTCCCAACATTTAAAGCTACTGTGATCTCAGTTTGTTTAATTTTCCAGAGTTACAATTAAAAACCATGAAATTGGTTATATCCTTTGATACAGTAAATCTATGGACTTAACCTAATTGAGTAGCAAAAAATACCATTTATATGTTTGTAAAGGATCCCCATAGTACTCTCTAAAAATGAAAATAGTTTAAATATGCTATAATAGGCGATTTATTTCAGCAAAATGTTATTGACCCAACAAAATATTTCATATCTCTTAGAAGATGGTTATTATAAAGACTATTCTACAATAGACAAAAATTTTAAATGAGAAAAGACAGATACATATGTATCCTGCAATTAAAATTATATAATACATGTGGGCAAATTACATCATTCATTATGGGTAAAGACTGGAACACAGTAAGTAAAAAATAGATTTAATGTAATATGGGAGGAAATGTCAACATTAAAGGAAATATACTTATTGGAAATTTACAGTTATTATTAAAATGTTTAAGACTAGTACAAAGCTTTATCATTCTTTAAAAAAAAAAAAAAAAAAAAAAAAAACTAAGCTTGTGTTAGTTAGTTTGCTCCCAAGACAAAAGCATACAAACAGGCTCACTGCCACCATTCCACCCAGGACACCTCATCCAAATTGCTTCAACTCTCTTCTCTCATGAGATAAACTGCCCTTTAGAATATCCAAGGTAAGAGGAACCTTAGAGAAGCCTAAGTTCTCTTAAACAAGAGACTCCTACTTATATACCTACCTCAGTAGCCTCAGAACCATTTAAACAAATAGGTATTTAGCTTCTTAGATTCTACATGTGACTACCTTCTGAAACATTGCATCATTAAATCACAAATCCAGCATAATATATTAAAAAAAAAAAAAAAAAAGCATCAACCCATAGAGGTTTTGAGCAAGTCACTTAAGTGATCCGATTATTTTCTTCACTGTAACACTGAGAAAGAAGGCATATTCTGGATGACTTGGATTTCTTGCAATTCCTAAAATTACTGTAAGATTTTATCACCATGATATGCTAATAACCCTTAAATAGCACTTATTGTATAATATTTAGAATCTCAGAACCAAATATGCTCAGGTTCATGGAAGACCTATCTCTATAATCTCTTAAAATCATTACAGTTATCAGCTTTAACCTGAGAAAAATAAACAAGACTCCAAGCAAAAAGGAACTCCTTTGACTGCTTTCCTTGTCTCTCAATAATCAAAGCAACAGTCTTAAGTGTCTGGCTCCAAATACCTTTAAGTGCCTCTTTTTGACCTAGCATAAGTAGTATTTCCATCTGACTGACAATATTACTCTTTTGGTGTTGCCTGATCCTTATTCTATTGATTTTTTTTTTTTTTTTTTAAGTTGAAGACAACACGTCAGACATAGAGAAAAATGTAAAGAGTCATTTCTTTCCCCTTGTGACAGGGTCTAACTTATGTTTCCCAGGCTGGTTTCCATTTCCTGGGCTCAAGTGATCCTCTCGCCTCAATCTCCCAATGATATTTAAAGAGGTTTAATAGGTATCTTCACAGGGCTCCTACTATATGCCAAAAAAACACAAAGGCAGTTGTTTGTGATACACAGGTCCAACAGATGACCAGTAAGCATCCTAAAACAAGCCTGGTTTAGGCTTGACACACAAGCCTTTAAAGTGTCACCAGTACAAGTGACAAGCTCAAATATACTCAAGAGTTGTTAGCTTAAAAACTATTCTGCCTTTTTAAAAATTCATTCCCAATTGTTTGAAACTTGAAGCACATTTTGCCCCAATACACACTACTGTAAATGTGGTTAAGTTTCTAAGCAAAACACAAAAGACCAATTTAACACATAAAGTATATGAAACACTACACCTCTGCCCTGCCAAAAGAGCAGAAAGGTATCACAGTCAAAGAGCACTATGAATGATTCTGTCATTTCAAAAACTGGAGTGTGAAGGAAAGCAAATTATAGGCTAACAAAGTAAGCTAGAATCTTGAATTGGTGCTTGGAGTCTTTAGACACTGAACCCAGGGACCAAGACCAAGAGCCAGGTAGGCCTGGCTTTGATCAAACCTACTTAAAATGCTTGATGCCTCTAAACATGTTATTCGATCATTCTAAGCCTGTTTATTCTCTAAATATCTGGCAGAGTAAATATTCAGTAAAGAATACATTTTTTTAATTTGTTTAAGACTATATGGCTTTAGTCTTCTTTGATATGAAAGTATACTTAACACAGCTGGTTTCCCCACATAAAAGAAAAGCAGATCTTTCAAAGTATCTAGGCAAAAATACTCAAAGAAGGAGACTGATAAGAAGTGTTACACATAAGAAAAAGGCATCTAAATTAATATAAGTTGGAAGGCAGTAAATACAGGGGGGAAAGACAAGCATATATCGTACAGAGGAGTCTCCCAATAAAAGAAGATATGAGGAGGGAATCCAGGGAATATCCAGATGATTTACAGGATGGGAGAAGAGAGGAGGAATAGTAAATAGTACAGCAAACCCCTATAGAGTTTTGATGCATATACGTATAACACACACATATTTTCATTTAATCCTTATACTACTCTAAGGTAGGTGTAATTATTAGCCTCACCATTATTCTTTTACAGATGAGGAAAGTGAGGCACAAAGAGGTTGAATAACTTGCCCCCATCACTCAACTAGAAAAATAAGCCAAGATTCAAACCCACAGACTGATTCCAGATTTGGGAGCCTGAATCACTCACTACCTTATACCCATGCTTTTATAGCTAGAATCCAACCAGTTTCCTATATCAGAAATGTATTACTTGACGCCCAAATGCCTATACCCAGCAACTCAGGAAGCTGAGATAGTAATATTGCAAGTTTGAAGTCAGCCTTGGCAACTTACGGAGATCCTGTCTCAAATTTTAAAAAGTGGCAGCCTGGGAATGCAGAGTGGTAAAGTGCCCCTGGGTTCAAGACTCCAGTGCAAAAAAAAGAACAAGAAGCAGCAGCAGTTCCTAATTTCAGTAATGTCTATCTATAAAGTTCTCACTTGGAAAGGTATAAACATTATGTAATAATTTATAGATTTTTCTGGCGAGGTTGTAGTGGTTAACTTTTATTAAATGGTACTGGATCCCAGGCACTGTCTGAAGCTATTTCATATGTTCTACCTCACTTAGACTTCACAAAGCCTCCTTTGTGACAGATCTATTAAGTCCATTTTACAGTTTTGAAAAACTGAGAATCAATTATGAACCAAAAGTCACAGAGCTAGTGGTGGCAGAGGACAGCTTCAGTTCCTGATATTCCCGGTTCCAAATCCAGCATGCTTTTCGTAACACCATATCTGGTATGCTTAGGCTCAAACAGGTAAACACAGGACACGTGATATAACCATCAGGGAATATAAATCAACAGTAAATCTAGTTTGATTTAAAATGGCAAAATCATCAAAACAACTTTTTTTCTTTCCTCTGCTGGGGATCAAACCCTGGCAGTTGCACATGCTAGGCAAGTCCTCTATCACTGAGCTGCAAGGCATACCCCACTCTATAAGGTAACTTTTAATCTAATTATTTCATTAGAAAATACAAACTCTCTTTAGGAGAGTTAAATGAACCCAATTGCCTTGCCCATCTTTGTTGGTTTTTAAGGAATCCTGCTGGGCACAGTGGCACACACCCAGGTTCCCAGTTACTCAGGAATCTAAGGCAGAAGGCTCACTTGAACCCAGGAATTCAGGGCCAACTGGGCAACAGGCGGAGAGTGGGAAGGAAGGAATCCTCTCAGGTCCTCCTTACTGCTCCACAACTAACACCATCATATACTATATATATGTATGGAGAGAGGCACTTCTCCAAGGATTTAAAACTGCTCCAGAAACATTAGGTTAGAAAACAGGACATGAACAAGTTTCCTAGGTTTTCATATTAAATGCCAATGTCAGCAAAAAAAAAAAAAAAAAAAAAAAAAGACAAAAGAACAAGTGACAAGTCAGTAGAAAAGATTTTTTCCTTTTGTTTTTGTTTTACACCAGAGAGCCTTGGATTTGAATTCCAGCTCTGCCATTTTTAGTGTTGTTTTCTCATCTGAAAAATGATGCCATTAAGCTCCCACACTCTGGCTATTACAAAGATTAAATTAAATATCAAATGCAAAGCACATAACCCCATAGCTGACACACAGTAAAAGCTTACTAATCACGAGTCTTATCCTCATTGCTCTCTCTCTTCCCATCTGGAAAGATGCTTAGCCCTGCCCCAAAGCACACACTAACCTACAAACTCCAAGATTTCCTCATTCTCTACCAAACCTGCATCATTATTCCCATAATGCCCTAAAGCCTTTTTGTCTCTTACTCAGGATATTTATCTATTTTACCATTCTGAGGTCACTGCAGATAGGGGAAACAATGGGCAACTATTATTTATATTTTTATTACTGCAAAAGAATTGAGAACAATTGTAAAATATAAAAGACACACAACAGAACTATTAATTAAAAGAAGGATTTAACACATATGACAATGTGGTAGAAAGACTGAGGCAGAGATTATTGTAAGAAAACTGAAGCACCAAAAACAAGCAAATAATTTAACCTTGAATTTGTTGGCAAGGAAACATAATGAGTTACAGAGTACATTTTTCTTTTTCTTTTTCTGTTTGTAGAAGGAAACATCAATTCCTGAGAAGAACTATCAATAACTTGTTGAACTTATTTAACTAAGCCACTGGCAGGACCAAAATACAAACAAAGCCTTACAAAATACTTGGTGATCTTTCACATAACTGTACCATTTTATAAAGAAACCAAGCACTTAACTTGATAAACTCCCTTCATTAAAATGTTCCCACTTTGAACTTAAAAGACCCTGTCTAGGAAGAAAAAAAGGAAAAAAAATGCACAAGGCAGAACATGATGCTCTAGAACAGAGGATCACCCACCCACGCATCATGAGGGGTTGGTGATCAAGGATATCTGAAAGGGCCTTGAAAGTTAACAGAATTTTGACAGAACATGAAACATGAGCAAAATGCATTAAAAAAAATAGAATGCAGAAAGGCATGAAAAACATTTGTAAATGTAAATATGAAATAGTGAACAATTTATTGTGACACAAAAAAGGAAAGAAATAGAGAAAAAAGCTGAAAAGGTAGATTGAGGACCTATCACAAACTCTCTCTACTACCACACTCAGGCAAGGTTTGGATTATTTTCTATAGGCAATAGGAGATACTACAGGCTTACGGTCAGAGAAATTCTATGACCTGAGTCAAGCTTCAGAAAGATTATTCAATATTCACATAAAAAACAGCCTAGAGGGGAAAGCAGGGAGTAGAGAGACTTAGTTTAGTGATTGCTGCAACCACCCAGGTTTAAAAAAAAAAAAAAAAAAAAAAAGTCAGCACAAAGGCAGCGGCATTGGAAATAGATAACAAACTGCAAAAATAACTGGAGTACCCAGAGGGCTTGGCAAACTTGGGTAAGGGGTAGGGAAAAGGCAAAGGGAGAGATCAGGATGGGTCTAAGTCAGGGGTCAGCAAACTAGCCTGCAAGCTAAAGCTGGCCTGCCCCATTTGTACAGCCAAATAAACTTACAGATTTTGCGTATTTAAATGTTTAAGGAAAAGAACTGCAGTCTGTGCATGTCCGTACATAAAATATTATGGAACACTGCCATGCTCATTGATTTACATATTGTCTGCTTTAGTAATACTAAGGCAGAGTTCCGTGGTTATGACAAATATTACCTAGCCCTTGAAGAGAAAAAAGTTTCCCGTCTTTCCCTTCTCAGGAAAAAAATTCCTGGCTGCAGGTCTAAGGTTTTTAGATTGGTGGACAGATATGGTCTTAAGGAAAACAAAGACATCATCTATTAGTAAGCTAATGGGTCAGAAAGAGAAATGTATGGGGCAGGTAGAGGCTGGAGTTGTGGCTCAGTGGTAGAGCACTGCCTCGTATGTGTGAGGCACTGGGTTCAATCCTCAGCACCACATAAAAATAAATAAACAAAATAAAAATATTATATTCATCTACAACTAAAAAAAATTTTTAAAAGAAAGAAATAGTATCAATTTTGGAGTAGTTAAATTCAAGGTATCAATAAGTCAGCCAGGTAAGGGGCCTGGCATGCATTGAGAAGACCATACCACCCTGGGCCAGGGCACCAGCTTTGCCCTGACCTCACCCAGTCTTCCTCCAGATCACTACAAGGCTTGGATTCTATACACCCGTTCTCCCAGGTCTGAGCTCAGATGTCACTTCCATCAGAGAGGCAGTCCCTCTCTCCGACACCTAAGCATTCTCCATCAGTTACCTTCCTAATTTTCTATGTTGTACTTACCACCACCTGAAATTATATTACTTATAGACATGTTTAACATCTTAAAATGTCAGAGGCCTTGCCTCTTGTTCCCCTGTGTCCCTGTGCTTACCATAGTACCTGAAACTGCTCAGCCAGTATTTGAGGAGCAGAAAGGAAGGAAAAATGAATAAAGGGACAACTGAAGCTCAGGTAAAAAGTGGATCATCTGCAAATTTTTAGAAACAAATGAGATATGCCATTCACAGAACCTTCAGGAAAGTTTCACTGGGATAAGTCAAAAAGTGAGAGAAAGAGAAGACACCCAAAAAGAAAACAAAGACATAAAGAGGAAAAAGGGAAGTACTTACTGTGTCTCAGAAGCCAAAGTGCTATGGGGCTGGGGATCGTCTGCCAGGAAGCAGGTTTTCAGAAAAGGGGTGTCAAAATGTGAGAACAAAAAGGTGATCTCAAGGAAGCAGTCTCAAGAGTATGAAGGTGGCAGTCAGTTAAAGAATAAGTGGGTAGGAGGAAGTGAAAGCTTTCAAGGCATTTTCAGCAGAGTAGAGGAAGTAGAGAGAGGAGAGCAGAGGCGCACCCTGGGGCAGCAGTGAGGAAGTGGGATCCTTCTTTCTTTCATAGAATGACACAAATCTGATCATGGTAGTGCCCTGTTTAAAAGTCTCCAACTTCCCCCACTGCATTTCGAAAAAGCCCAAAGAAACATGGCCCCTAATGGCTTGTCTGATAGCACTTACAATAATCCCGCCTCTGACCAGCCAGCATCCTCTTCCTCTCTGTTCCAATTGCAGGATATTGGCCCTACTGCAGGTCCTTGGCACATGCTGTTCCCTCTGGCTAGAAAACCTCTTCCACTCATCAGATTTCAGTGTACAAAAACCCCTTCTTTTTTTTTTTTTAATATTTTTTAGTTGCCAAAGCATTTTTTTTACTTTATTTATATGTGGTGCTGAGCATTGAACCCAGAGCCTCACATATGCCAGGCAAGTGCTTTACCACTGACTCACAACCCCAGTTCCAAACCCCTTCTTCTTAATGTTCCATCTTTTTTTTACAACCAGCTGGCCAGCTCTTCTGATACACTGCATATCTGTAACAAAAGGCTGTACAATTGTGGAATTGTTGTATTTTCTACTAGCAAGGAACCCTTCTGAGGGCAGAGCCACAACTGTCTTATTCTACCATATATGTGATCTACAGATAATTGTTGAATACAGGAATAAAAAAGAAAACCTAAGAGTTGGTGTTTTGTTAATCACAATCAATTTGTGTGTCATAAGTGGTCAATTTACTACATCTGTCAAGGGGGCTTAAAATTTATTATATTCAGATGTATCTGACCTCTGACATCCCCGTACTTCTAAACAACCTAGGTTGTTAAAAAATAAGTTAAAAAGGTGACATTCTCTGGAGTCACCATCATACATCAAACACATTTCACAATAAAATAATTGATACACAATGATCGGTGGACTAAAGTTTTACAGAATGGCTTTAACTGAACAAAATTAAGTAGTATATTAAATTCTGGCATTATACAGAATTTTTTAGTCTATATTATACAAATTAACCCTAAAATGGGTTTGGAGATGTATGTATCAAGACTATCTGCACTGCTTGTGATCCATCAAACTAGTTTACTAACAAAAAATTTCACAAGAAGATATACATTCAACAGATTGTTTTTTCTCTTTCCCTTCTCTTACCATAGCTTGAAAGATTAAATTGTACTAATTGAAAAATTGATATGAATTACAGTCATCCATTCTGAGAAAATTAAGTGTGCAAGCAAGCCTACAAATAGAATTGTGTTTAACTAATTAACTTGTAAGTTCTAATACCCTTAAGCCCTTTAAAACAACATTAAAGACAAATGAGAGTTGTATTAATTACTAGTTATTCTTATCTAGTTATGCTTTATACAGTCAAACGAGTCAGTTACCCATGGTATATGAAAATAAGAGATTTAAGTTTCTTTTTGTTCACCATTTTACAGTTCAAGTAGAATTCACTATACACTGTCCCTCCACAAATCAAATTACAGAGCTTCACTGTCTTTGTCATTATCAAATGGGGAAGACAAAGATACAGCTAAGTCCTTCACTGTCAAAGCTCTTGGAATGAAAAAGTTATCAACAGTCATTTTCCAACCACGAAGCAACTACTGTTCCTCAGAGTAAGAATAATACTCAGAACCAAGAAACCTGTTCAACATAAATACCAGTAAGAAGGAAATGTACTTTAAGTATGCAAAATATATATACACAGTTAAGAGGAAGAACTAACAATACAATTTTAGATTTTGGGTAAATCTTGCTTTAAGAAAGGACAAAACATAAATAGAAATAGAAGGTTTTTATATTTTTATATATTTATTTATTTATGTATTTCAGTTTCCAGTAAAGGTTGCTCTACAATTTCTATTTCTGTTTACGTTTTATCCTTTCTTTTTTTTTTAGAGAGAGAGAGAAAATTTTTAATATTTATTTTTTAGTTTTCGGTGGACACAACATCATGTGGTACTGAGGATCGAACCCAGCGCCCCGTGCGTGCCAGGCAAGCACGTTACCGCTTGAGCCACATCCCCAGCCCTACGTTTTGTCCTTTCTTAAAGCAAGATTTACCCAAAATCTAAAATTGTATTGTTAGTCCTTCCTCTTAACTGTGTGTGTGTGTGTGTTTGTATGTGCACGCGCACGCGAGAATTCTTTTAAAATCCTATAATTCCATAAGCAGCAAACTCATTGGAGTACTACCTGATTTATAAGATTTTTAATTTCCACACAACTCAGAAGACAACATTTTAAAATCAGGTATGTCTGGTGCCTCTCTGCCAGAAGCCCACCATTTCCTAAGTAAACTGAATCAGTGAAGGTAACACAGTATCTTTATATTGACTTTCCCAGAAAGCCAAATACATTCCTACCAAATTATATACCTTGGATGGCATTTAAAGTTAAATAAAAGCATCTTTGTTTATCATTTTTTTCCTTAAAAATAGAAGAAAGTCTAATTTAGTACTTTGAGTGCTGTCTAAATAATTAATGCTTCTAGATTTGAGAAACTGTCTTAAGCACCAAAATTTTTTTGATTTACTCATTTCTAAATAAAGCATTTCTCACATAGATTAGCTCAGTTATAATTTTTGTCTTGCATCTACTGGGTGAGACTTAACATCTTTAAATATTCTGAATATACTTTCAGCTTTTTTTTTTCTTGTAACTGACACAAAGCATACATACCAATCTTTAAACAGCTAACATACTATGTGACCGGCACCATTCCAAAATCTTTAGGTGTAGCCATTCAATCCTCACATCAATCTTACAGAAAGGTACCCTTCACTGTCGGTAAGGACATGGGCATTACTTGTTCACTTCCTCATAGCCAGGACCAAACCAGTCTGGGTCCAAAAGCAGATCATAAAAAAACAAGGAAAGAAATAAGGCTAAGATCATAAAAAAACAAGGAAAGGCTAAGATGCAAAAATTTCATCTGTTTTCTACCTAGAGGTATAAAAATCAACCTCAGTCCCTAGAGCTGGTTCAAGTTATTACTGTCTCCTACACGGCCACAGCACCTCTTTTCAAATTTCAGAGGTTTTCAATTCACTCTTAAGTAACTCATTTCCTGAAGAATTAAAGTAAAGATCCTTCACTTGTTTTTCATTCTGAAGAAAACCTCTTCCTTGAATTGTCCTGTAGAAATTCCCTGACAGCAGCTTCTTATTCAGTCCCCATCCCCTACTTGTACATTTCCTTCCCATTTCTTAAATGAGGTGTATGAAATGGCCCTTTTCTGCTAGAGATCTGAACTCTCACTTCATTTCATGCAGTGTGTCTTATTCTTAATACTGGGAGCAGTATCACCACCAACATCAATTACCATACTGTGTGGTGATGGTAACAACTTCAAATTGCTATGGTGTTTACAATGGTTTGCCCTTCCGTTAAATGCCCAGGAGTGTTTCATTCCTTTTTTTCCCCCCTTAATTTTTAGTTGTAGTTGGACACAATACCTTTATTTTATTTATTTTTATGTGGTGCTGAGGATTGAACCCAGGGCCTCGCATGTGCTAGACAAGCACTGTACCCCTGAGCCACAACCCCAGCTCCAAAGAGTGTTTCATTCTTAAGCTATGATTCTAATTTTCATAAACTTACTCCTCATTCACAGCTAAGATAAAAATTAACACTGCTAGCCTGAAGATGTGCCTTCCTGAATTCATCCTCTTGATCACTGTCTTCTCTCAGGCTTGTTGTATTTAGCTTTCTCTTGACCTGAAAATCAGTTAGAAAAATTGTCAAGAGTCCTTTAAAAACTAAAAGCAAAATAAAGTAGTTTTAACTCTACCATAAGGAAAGCATATAGGAACTTCTTGACATATTTTGGCTCTAAACATTTTCTGTTTCTTGGCAGTCTTCTGGATAGTTGATAAGTGGTAGGTAAATAAAGCATTTTCTGTTGTGGGGAGAAGGAAAGGGTAGCACAGTGGTTCTACAAAGCTGGCCCTTTGTAGAACTTTCAGTGTTTCTTCTCATTTTTCCATCTGCTAATGACACGCCTGAGCTCCAAAACTTGAAATGGCTTCTCATCTTCCCTATTCATTTATTCAACACAGGCCATGGTCCTGACCTCACACTGCTCACAGACTTGTGGAGAAAGTCAGTCTTCTCAATCCGGCACCACCCTGCAGTCCAGCTCGACCTCCTCCTGCTCTTTCCCAAGTGGTCCTTGCTCTAGTCACAGAGGTTGCTTCCAAGTTTGCCATATGTACCACATACATGCCCACCTTCATGCCTCTATTCATGTTACATATCTGCATAGATTTTTTTTTCCCCACCTCTAAACAAAGAAACTCCTACTCCTCCTTCAAGAACCTATTCAAATGAAGCTTCTTCATAAAAGCATTTGAGAAAGGCTCCAAATAGAATTTAGCTCTTTTCAGGGGTCCTTGTGGTTCTAATTTTCACCTCTACTACAGCATTACCTACACCGTGTTATAGCTACAAAGAGCAAACTTACTTCCATTATAAACTGTGCCTAATCCATCTGCCAGACACTTCAGAGGTACCAAGAGACATCTGTGTATACAAAGAATAAATTAACCTGTAACTTAAAAAAAAATTTTGAGAAGAGAGAGAGAGAATCTTTTTTGTAGATGGACACAACACAATGCCTTTATTTCTATGTGGTGCTGAGAATCGAACCCAGGTCGCGCCCGTGCTAGGTGAGCGCTCTACCACTGAGCCACAATCCCAGCGCCAACTTAAAATTTTATAAAGAGAACAACAACAAAGAGAAACTACTCCTTAGTTCTCAGACATCAGTGGAGTGCTCTGAAGGCTTCTAGGAAACAATCTACAATAACAACATAGGATTTACTCATCTGTATAACCTGCAACTTCAAAGCTCTGCACACACTCTCTGAGGTCTTCCACTAGACATAGCTCTTTCAGGGCAGAAATTTTTACCTGTTTTGTTCTATTTATTCACTCTCTGACAGTTGTAGCAAGAGTTCGGTAAGCATTTACTGAATAAATAAATAAATGTATAAAATGCTGTGTGAATGTTACTGTTAAAAAAAAGTCAGTAATAGGTTAAAAATACCCCAACAAATACCCGCTATCTTCTAGCCAGAGTAAACTTATAAGAAATTTTCCTTTTGCTTCTGAAAGTACATCTTGCCTTGGAACTGGGCAATTTACTCAGCACCAAGGAAGAATGCGTGCCCACAGCCAGCTGCAAAGAATCACAGATCATAAAACCTTAGAAGTGAAGGTATCACGGAAATGAGCTTAATGTTTTCCGCCTTCTTATGGCCTCAAACTGCCAAAAATGCTAATGTGCTTCAGAGGAAAGAATACTCAAAGGAATTAGTTTCCTGCCCCAGAAACACAGTCATGTCAACATGGCAGATGCTTAAAACCCCAAGTTACCAAAGCATTTTTTAAGACAGGAAGCAACAGTGGCATACCTAGCTGAGTACTGGGGACAGCAAGGAAAGAGGAAGCAACAAACCAAACATGAACATGCTTGGAGGTTAACATGAAATATATAAAAACAATGAGCCAATTTCTCAAATGCCTCCTATAATTTACCTTTACAACTTTTTTTTTAAGGCAATCAGGTCTATGTGGCCCACGCAGGCCCTAAACTCCTGGGCTCAGGAGTTCCTCTTACCTCAGCCTCTCAATTAGCCGGGATTGTAGGCGCGCACCAACACCTGACTTGTATTGTAATTAATTATTAAAACAGAAAAAAGGAAAGACATAAAAACAAGTAGTACCGCCCTTGGTCACCAGGTGCTCTTCCTATTTCCATTATAACTCTTTTCCCAATTTTAACCACTCTTATAGGAAAAAAGGGTAAGGTGATTGTCCTTAAATGGAAAAGAGAGTAAAGCATGGATGATTTTTTTCCTCTACTTGCCACTTTCCAATATTTCTACAGTGTGTCTCCCACTGGTAGCAATGAGAAAATAAGCTTATTTAAAAAAAAAATACAGAGCTAAGAAGTTTGTGTTCTAACAATAAGAAAAATAATAATTACACTAAATAAACTCTTTATCCCAAAAAGATGAATAATCAATATTAAACATCTATCCTGATTTTTCCTCAGCATACTGTCTCAACCTCTCAACTCCCAACATATCTAACAATTTATTCATTTAAAAAAAAAAAACTGAGCTTTGGGCTGGGGTTGTGGCTCAGTGGTAGAGCACTTGCCTGGCATGTGTGAGTCACTGAGTTCAATCCTAAGCATCATATAAAAATAATTAAATGAAATAAAGGTATTGTGTCCATCTACAACTAAAATAAAAAAATAAAAACAGGCTTTCTTTAAAAAAAATGAACTTCATAATAGCTACAACCTGTGTAGCTGTTCAGTTTTCACGCACTATATGTACATTATTTACCTGATCTTCCTCAACAATTCTGTGAGACAACTAAGGTGGATATTTTTATTTCCATTTTCAGATGAAGAAAATAAGTACCAGAAGTAAAAAGATTTGCCATGATAGGAGTTCAGATCTTCTGGATTCTCACCTGGTACCTCAGGCACTATGGACATTTTAAGCCAGATAATACTTTGTTGTCAGAGGCTGTCCTGTGACTTGTAGGATATTTAGCAGAATACCTGGCCTCTACCCCCTAGAAGCCAATATTACCACCCCTCTTGCCAAATTGTAACAACCAAAACCTCTCCAGAAGTTGCAAGTACTTCTTCCAGTGCAAAATCATACCAAAGTGAGAATCAATGGTCTAAAAGAATTTGCAGGGTTCCTTCAGGCACCTCAATTCTATAACAAAGAAACAACACGACTGAGTCACACATATAACAGAAACAGAAGATTCATTTTCTTAACTAATTCACTAGTTGAAAGAATTTTCTTAAATGTGCAAACAAGCAAGATAAAGTTCTTTGCACAAATATGTACATTTCCGACAATAAACCTTCTAATGGCATATTATTACCTAATTAGAACATAATGACTATCCAGAATGATATGTGTATTTAAAAGGAAAAAAACAGTTACCATAGGAACCTAAAAATTAGAAAAAACTACTTTATTAATACAGTTATTTTTACTTAGTTTTCTCTCTATAAAAATGGTAAACCTACACAAGTTGCTTCTTTTGGCTTCCTGTCCAAATATATGTTACTTTAAGGCATTCAGAAGAAACTGATAATTCAGAACATAATTTATCATTATAGTTATAATTTAAATTATTATAATTTTCAGTCTGCTACTAAAATCACCAATGCTTGTAAACTTAGAATCTAAACTGGCAGACCTCACAAGCCTATTTAGAAGCTCTCAGACTGTTTCTTCAAGAAAATCAATCCAAGTCTACTCCTACAAAAGCAGCCCCATCCCCAAAATTCCTTATCTTCACTAGATTTTTTTAGCAAATGCATACATTCAAAAGATTTTATATTTTAACATCTTAAATCTGTAAAGGATGGATACCAAGTAATCAGAGGTAATTACAAGTATAGCATTAGGCAAATTGACATTAAAACTGCCTAAATTACACACACAAAAAAAAAAAAAACCTAAAATATAGGTATGTTTTGAAAAAAAAACTATTTTGCCAATGCCTAATTTATTTACTCTCATCATTTCTCAATAGTAGTAATTAATGAGTATACTATGGAACAGAAAAAAGTTTAAACTAGCAGTATTCTATGTGGATTGTTAACACCAAAATCCTGGTACAAAAAAAAAGAAAAAAAAAAACCCAGCTACGTAGTTATCTAGAGAGTCTGAGATAAGGTACAATGAAAATGCTTAGTTAACACAATATATAGAATTAAGAAAAGGTAATGACTATTTCTATTCATAATGTCCACAATCACTCAGGGACGATGTTCTTGCGTCTTTATGTGATCTGGATCTGTATGCGGAAGACATTTTCTACTTATTACAAAGCATACTGCACCAGAAGTGTCCAGAACCCTGGTTGGTCTCCATTAGTCTTCACCACAGAGTACAAAAGAACACATTGATCCTTCAATGAAAATGATTCCCAGGTCTTGGAAAACATAGAGTCACCAAAAGCAAAAGTGAACAGACAATACAAAATGGGGCTTTGGAAACTGAGGAACAAAAATTTAATCAATACAAAATGCTCGTCTTAATTTCCCACAGTGGCTATGTCCACACATAACTCAAACTTTTTTTTTTTTTGGGGGGGGGGGGGAGGGGATAACAAAAGACTACATGCTCACACCTAATAGTCTCTGCATTATACCATCATGTAACAGCCCAGGGCCTTCCTCCCTGACAGAAGTAATGACAATTTTATAGCACTGTAAATACCTGTCACTGAGAGAAAAACTCTATGAATTGGATTAATAGCGTGTATAGTAGTGTATCCAACCAGGAGAAGACAGCTCACAGCCACGTATCAAGGGCAGGGAGGGCAGGATACCCTTCCCCAGTAACACACAGGAAATCAGAGAATTTGTCCTCGGATGGGCACACAAACATCTAGACTCTCTAGAGAATTCGTTCGTAAACACATATGCAAGGAGCCCACATTTCAGGAACCTTAGGGAGTGACTTTAGAAAGGTGTTTACTAGTCCCGCTGAAGCAACGTCCCCCCTCAGATGCGTCAACTCGGCAGCCGCGCGCGGATGGGGTCCGAGGAGTTCGGAGACCAGTCCCAGATTCGGTTAATCAAGACCCTTTACCGCAGAATTCGCAAATCCCTACGTGGTTCTTTCTCACTGCTGCCCTTCCCTGGTCCTCCCGTCCAGGGTCATCGTGTCGCCCTTCTTGCTGGCTACCTGGCGCCAGGTACCTTAACAGAACCTAGAAGGGGAGGGGCGTTTCCTGAGATCCCTACCAGATCCCTACCAGACTCCAAAACCCAACGTTGAAAAAAGACACTAAGCCTCCGTCCTGTGGCCAGGGGAGAAGAAAAAAAAAAAATCTCTCACCCCACCACCCCCACCCCAGCAAGTGGGCCAGGGAGCTGGCGGTCAAGTTCTCCGCGCGGCGACCGAGGGACGTCAGACCTCAAGCCCGCGCCCGAAGCTCGGGGTGGTATAAACAGGATGTCTGACAGCGCGTTCCGGGCTTGTTTATGAAAACTTGCGGTGCGCTCGTGGCGGGGGGGGGTGGGTGGCGAGACTCAACCTTTCCCCTCCTGGCCCCGGGTCCCTGCCTCGCGACCTCCCCGCTGCCGTCGGCCCCGCTCGGCTGGAAATCCCCCGCCGTCCCCGCTGGCACCCGCACGCCCCACCGGCCCGACCCCGGGGTCCCGCGCGGCGCTCGCGGAGTCGCCTGCGGTGCGCGGCGCTCGGAGACACATCAAGAGCCGCGGCAGCGCCTCCGGCCAGCGTAAAACTCCGCGCCCCTCGCCAGTCGCCGAGACTGCGGCAGGCTTCTCACCACCTCTCGGTGACACTCACCACTTCCGTGTGCGCCTGGGCCGGACGGCTCCGGGTCGCTTCGCCGGTCGGGGACGGGCGGCCGGCTCGCTAGGCAGCCAGCCGCTCGGCCCGGCGCGGTGCGCCCAGGGCTGAGGAGGGGGCACCGGGAGAAAAACTAAGACTGGGGCGCAGGCCAGCTCTGTCTACCGCTGGCGGTAAGTCGGGGGCCTCCGAGGCCTGCGCTCCGCGACGCTCCCGCCTCCCGCCCCTCCCCGCAGCCGGCCACGCCTCCCACCCCGCGGCGGCGCGCCCCGCCTCCTCTCGACGTCAGGAGTGGCAGCCCCGGAAAGTGGGCGGGAGCCTAGGTGGAGGCTAGAGACCCTGAACTTGGCCTGCCCGCCCCGCCCCCATCCGGCCTCCCGCAAGCCCCGCCCCCGCCCCGTCTGTGACTGGGAGGGTTTACCATTTCTTCTAAAAACACCAATCTGGGGACTGGAGGTCAGCCTGCTTAGGAAATAAAATTGTCCATAGAGTGACACTCCCACCACCACCGAGTCTGGAGGCTTTCCATCATGTCTTTGTACACTTTGATGCATTTATCACAGCCTTCCGTGTACACCTCTGCCCCTTATCCCAACTGAAAGGAAAGTGACCATAACACTCAGAGGGACAGAGAGATCTTTATTGCAGCAGTGCAACAGAGGAGAAGGGGCGGGGACGGGAGAGAGCTGCGGCAGGGAAAGGTTTCTATAGCCCTTCTGCTGTGCTGCCTAAATCTAACAGGGTCTCTGGGTTTGCAAGCTGCCTTGGTGGCACAAGGGGGGTTAAGTGTTCAGACTTGAGCGGTGGGTTGAGTGTTCAGCCTTGGGGAGGGGGGGGTGGAGTTGGCTTGAAACAAACAGGTGATAAAGAACCAGACAGAAGGTTTGAGTGGCCAGATCACCCTGCAGCTAACTTTGTTTGGCATGCCCTGCAGTTAACTTATTCAGCCTGTCCTGCACCTAACACCAATCTTATAAAAACTAAGCTCAAAGGGCACCTGACTACTAACAAGAACTTACTTAACCAGAAAACAAATCTTGAAGACTTGATGAGTTACTTAAGATCTTCTATTTAAAGAACTCTTTGAAGGAGGAAAATAAATTATGTATATAAGAACTAATATTTGTTGATAGCTAATATGTGTCTAGCATTTTTCATTTGTTTTTAACATCCCTCAAAGTAAGTGTTAACCATATTTTAACCATGCAGAGATAAAATAAGGCTAAAGTCCCTTCATCAGAGTCATACTATAGCCAAAATGCATGCCCTATTGACCAGCAATGGCAAAATTCTGACAATATAGATAGCTCTCCAATTAGTCCACTTCTCTGTATTCCCACATGTGGTCTTGAACCACAAAAACATCTTACATCGTCACTTGCATTCACTACAGCCCCACAATTCTCCATGGTAAGTTTTTAAAAATTCAAATCTGTTCCAATCATTCCTGTGATTCTAGTGACTTCCTCATGAAAATTCTCCTAGGCCATGGATCTTCAGAATTCTGCATTTTTTTAATATTTATTTTTTAGGTGTAGATGGACACAACACAATGCCTTTATTTTTATGTGGTGCTGAGGATCGAACCTGGGTCCCGCCCGTGCTAGGCGAGCACTCTACAGCTGAGCCACAATCCCAGCCCCAGAATTTTGCAGACTAAGACTGTCCACCTGTCCTAATTCCACTAACCATGTTGGACTGCTCCTAATGTCTTGGGGGAGGGGGAGGAATGGCAACTTAGACTGAGCAAGACATGTTGGATGTGGGTGAAAAGAGCATCAGAATCCAGATTACTAGATTTCAGGTGTGTCCTCCATCATTAACCACCTGTTTCCATAAAGCATTTCAGTTTGCTCATAAAAGTTGAACAGTAGACTAAATGATCTCCCAATTACCATCTGGAAGGAAAAAGAAAAGCTATCAGAGAAGACAGGAGAACCAAGTAGGGAGGAACTGGGCCCACGTACCTGCATTGTGATTGTGAGTGTTGGTGTGCCTGACTTATCTCGCCTGTGAACACCTCAGAGCTGTTTGCATCATTGTTTAATTGGGACAATACCTTCCTTATAAGGGTTTTACTGAAGGTTAATTAAGATAATGGAGACCTGGCACATGGCTCAGTAAATCATAGTGATTCTTTTTAATCTGATCCTTAAAGAATAGGTGGGAAGAACATGAAGGTAGACAGAGACATGAAAGAACAGCATTTCAGGTGAGGAGAGGATAAAGCAAAAGGAAAATAAGGATTGCAGCAGTGAACCTATTGTGCTCAAAAGCAAATCTGCCTGCTCATTAAATGGAGTCAGGGCAGAGGGCCTTGACTGATTTAGATCCATTCTCTGTGTCAAACATTGCTGAAAATTCAAAGAAAAAGACTTCCTGCTCTCTGAATGCTCATCGTGAAGTGGAACTGACAGGCAATAATTAGTGTGATTCATGTACCCCTAAAGGTGATCACAGAGAAGAATCATCCAGCCCAATCTGGAAAGTCAGAAGAGTCTTAAGTAGCAGACAAGTGGCAGGAGCCAGGAAAAACATAGCATATTCAGGCAGGAATACTACATGCTTTGTAACTGAGACTAGAAAAGATGAGCTTCATGCAAAAACTTTCACCAAAAAAGAAATAGTCTGGGACTGGGGTTGTGGGTCAGTGGTTGAGCACTTGCCTAGACCTTGTGAGGAACTGGGTTCGATCCCCAGCACCACATTAAAAAAAAAAACTAAATAAACAAAGAAATAGTCTGTACTTGAAGGATTTAATTAAGTTTTATTTTAGAAGAATCACTCTAAGCAGAGGTTCTCATTCTCAGCACTATTAAAATTTGTGGCTGGAAACTTTTGTTGGGGAACCAGGCTGTCTTCTGCTTTGCAAGATGTCTAACAGCATCTCCAGCTTCTACATGCTAGTTACCAGTACAACTCCTTGCTCTCCTTCCATCCCCAAACTCCTTATTCTCTCCCTGCTCCAGTTGTGACTACCAAAAGTATCTTCAGATGTCCCCTGGGGGCCAAAACACCACCCCTCTCCCATTGAGAACCACTAATTTAGGGATAATGTGAAAGATAGATTGAAGGACAAAGAGATTAATTACATAGCATTATAGAACTATAAACTGCATGTAATGAGAGTCTTTCTAAGGCAGTGGCCTGGGAAAGGATATGCGGAAGATACAAAAAGCCTGGGGAGATGAAACAGACAGTGCTGAGAAGTGGTGATGCAAACAGAGAACTCTCACATGACTCTCAATTTTTGATTTGGTTGACAAGTTGATGTATAATGCCACAGATAAATTGATGAGGAATCCAGTGGTTCTGAACAGAAAAGTTTTTTTAAGTCAATTTGTGGATAATATATATGATACCAGAGAGAAAAATAACATAAAACAGAGAAATACAAATATTCCCACCTAATTTGTAAATTACAAATTTGTTAGACATACATCTAAATTGAACTAAACCAAATTTAAGAAAGTAGAAGACTCCTATCAGGAAATTATCTAAAATTATAATAATAACCATCTAACCAACCATCATACACAATTTCACACATGGTCTTCATGAAAAGAAGAAGAATACACAATATTGTATTGTGGATGTAGCTCAGTGGTTGAGCGCTTGCTTGTCTAACATGTGCAAAGTCCCATTCAATCCCCAACACTATAAAAAGACACTATAAAAAAAAAAAAAGAGCCTCTGCCAAAGCTATTGCCTAAACAATGGGAAAATATAAACAAAGAGGTTTGCCTTTAAAAGATTGTACTAAAGAATACTCAATTGAAATCCCATTGTATAACTCATGAAATTTAATTACAAAAAGAAACAAAAGAGAAAAACCACTCATAATCTTGCAACCCTAATATAAACATGGCCATTGTAATATATTTTCTTCCAGTTTTTTTACTAAGTATATTTTAATGTAAATATAATCATGATACGTATGTAATTTTGTAAATCATTCCTTAAAGTTAATTTTAATTTATAAGCATATTTCCATGTTTCCACATCTTCATAGCTAATGCACTTCTTCATATGAGTAATTTTTAGATAATAAATATAAAATTAAATGTTTAATATTTAAATAATTATTTTCAGAATGATTCACAGAAAAGAGACTATTGAGTCAAATGGTGTACGTATTTTTTGAACCTTAATTCTTAGATTCATATTGGCAAGTCACTTTCCATGCAATTTCCGCAAATTTACATTGCCCAGAAAAATGTACACAATGTCAGGTTCTATAACCGTGGACATTATAATTTTGAAATGGTTTGTAAGTTGAATATGTGTACAATGACCTTGTTGAGCCAGATACAGTATTACAAGTGCTCTACCACTGAGGAAAACTTTGGTAACCCTATCATGAATTTGTATGAAGGTATGTCTTCAAATTACTGATTGAGAAAAACCTGGATCCAAGCTTGTTTATTTTGTTTTATTTTTTATTATTGTTGAAATCATGCTACCTAGCCCATTTAAATAAATAAATGATTACAAAGATTATGTTAAACTGTATATAAAAACTCACTTCTCCTACAATATTATGATGCATGGATCTGCCTGTAATTAGCTAGCAACTAGCTGGAGAATACGCATTAATTAGTTCATGGCCATCTAGAATCGATGGAATAAGATGGATTAGCCATGCAGGATATTTATTTGGGGAAACACCTGTCAAAGATTAACAAGGAGAGGATAGGAGAAAGTGAGTAAGACCCCCAGACCATACATCAGCTCTGACATCTGGAGGAAAGAGAAAGGAAGGGAAGAGAAGGGTAGAAATAGTCTAAGACTGCAGCACATTTCTGAGAGAACTAACTTTAGGTCAATCAGGAGTCCTTGAAACAAACTGACCAATGCTTGCAGAAATTGGTCAGCTTTATAGTATGCATTTCGTGATCAATCAATGGTATGGGAAGGCCTGTTCCATGCAAACATGCACTGAAGCGACTTATAAAGTCATTACCCTGTCATGCTCCGGGCAGTAGGAGATCTTAGCCACATGGCAGCCACATTCCCCACACTGCTTCCACCTAGGTGCCAGATCTGCTTCTACCTAGGTGCAAGGATCAGCCCCTCTGCAGGTCCCCAGACCTCTCTTCCTTCAGGAAAATTAGAAGTGAAGGTCAATGTGACAAAACTATGTCCAGGTCATTGCCATTGATCTCAGGTTCACAGCTTCTTCTTATCCTCTCCCTCTTCCTCTCTCTACTCTAAATTCCCCTCATCCTTGTGGCTAGCTAGTGATGTTACTCAAATCTCTTTTCCCCCTAGACCTAAGCCCTCTTTGCAGTCACACCTTTCTCTGGCCAGGAGTGCTGTGCACATCCAGTCATGTACCAATGGGTCAAGGGAGTATCAGGAAAGGCCCAGGTAGATTACCTAGATTCCACACATAATTTCTTCCCTAGCTGTGTCCTCTTTCTTCCACTAATGAAGATGGATGTCCCTGAGCAATGGTGGGTGACCTTTTTCCCTTGCTTTCCTTTTTCTTCCTGGGGACAAGAAATCCAAAGTGCTTTAGTGGCAGCTGTAACTTGTAGTTCAATGGGACATTTGTAATATTCCCTGGGATGATCACATGTAGTTTGGGAACCAGACCTTTATCCCTTGATAAACCCAGTTTGGGGGACAGCAATAATAAAGTTTCCCAATGGTTAGTTCATTTCTCTCCTTATTCCTGGATCCATTTGTTCTTGTTGTGGACAGAATGCCATACATAAATCTCTGATTTGATGTATATCCTGCAAGATGAATGCATTGCCTCCAATCTGTCACTTCATGTGTGTCTTTCAAAGGCTATCCCAGCACACTATGGAGCTGGCTGCTCTGGATAATGTTATATGATCAAAAGTCTATTCCTTTTTTGATTTTTTTTTTCCTTTTTGCAGTGCTGGGGATTGAACTCATGTATGCTAGCCAAGCACTCTTTTTGCCATTGAGCCACAGCTCAGTCTATCCTCTTTAAATTTTATGTAGCACCTTTGTTGGCTGTACATTTGCTCTTTGGAACACCATACTCTATTAACCTCCTCAACATTTCCTGCAGATCAAGACCCTCTGATCTTATTGGTGATTTTGGTAATTGTGGACTCCACTTTCTGGCAGTTAGCCATTTCCAATCACTTTCTACTCCTTGGAAGGAACCCATTCATGCCCATAGCTATTATAGAGCTCAGCTCTGAGATCACTGTCCTGCTTTGAGTCATGGCCTACAGAGGAGACCACCACTATACTTCTTAGTGGTGCCAGTGCCTTGCCAGTGTATTCTTAATGGTCTTGGTGAGTACTGTGCCCTTGGGTCTCCCATGGAATTATCTGGCAAGACTTCTGGTCTTTTTTTTTTTTTTTTTTTTTAATAGTTGTAGATGGCGAGCATGCCTATATTTGTTTAGTGTTTTTTGCAGTGCTAAGAATCAAACCCAGTGCCTCACAATGCTAGACAAGCACTCTGCCCCAGAGCTATAGCCCCAGGCCAAGTCTTCGGGTCTTGTATAATATTCCATTCTAGCATGCCCCTTTCCTCAACTTCTAAATCCTTTCTTTACCTACTGCCAGGGTAACTCTGATTACTCCACTTTACCCAGGTTTGGCCATCATTTTCTCCAGGCTTCTAGGAGCCACATTAAGTTTGCCTCATCCTCCAGAGTCTTTGTATCTTGAAAAGTCTTTGTATCTCGAAAATAGAAGGCATACACAAGTAGAGCAGAGGAGAGGAACTGAGGAAAAGGAGGAGGGGAGGAAAAAGGGGAGACACAGGAATGAAATTGACCAAATTATGCTATGTGCATGTACAAATTTGTAACAATGAATCCCCCTACTATGAATAATTATAATGCACAGATTTAAAAAATGACCCTAGGTCTGAGCTTCAGAAATAGTTGCACTTCTCTTGGGCAAGGTTATTTACCATTTTTATACCTGATAGTATTTCTGTCTTTGGTCTTATTGTTGAGAACCTCAGAATCAGATTTTAGTCATCCTTCTAGTATGTACATAGAAAATTACAACACAAACTTTATGTACTGTCTTTACAACAGATTTCTTTTATTCTCTTAAACTCATTTTTACTTCACATGGAGTCTCTCATTTGCATTTATTCAACACACTATCTTCCCAGCACTGTGCTAAGTACTGTACATATGTATTATCTCATTTAATCCTGGCTTATCTATTGTGGGGTCTTGAACAAAATATGAAATTTCTATCAGCTTTGATTTTGTCATCTGTAAGTGAGGCAAATCATAAAGCCCACTTTCCAGAGTTATCATGAGAATTAATAATACCTGTTAATATCATCAAGTTATTAAAATGTATTGCGATTTATTTTGCAAACAAGAATAAATTAAAATATCCAATTTAATTATTTCACAATATTTCAATGTAGTAATATCTGGAAAGATAAACATCAGTTGATTCTAAAAACACTCAATGTACAAAGTATTACTAATCTTTTTATTATGGCTTTAATCCATTTGAAGGCTTTTGTGGTTCCTGTAATTAACAGCAATATAACAGAATCAATAAAACTAAGATATAATGAATATCCAAACAGAAGAGCTCATTTATGTTTTTTTAAATAGAAAATGAGATGGCAGCCCCCTTTTAGGGTGGTAAGCCCAAGGATGCTTTACTTCAAAATCTGTTCAGTTTTATAGGAATGTCAGAATGATTTGGACTGACTTACTAGCTAAATAATGAGGCTTATTCTACTCCTGGGACTTAGCATACTGCATTAATAATTGAAACACTTTTTGTGCTCTGCTGACAACCAAAATTGGTGTCTTGGAAAGACCACTGGATCAGAAAGTGGGAGACCTGCATTCTGATGAGCTCTTCAAAAAACAAGAAAATTAGGGAAATCTTTTTAAGCCCTTTGAGCTCAGATTTCTCCTTGGGTTGGATCACATTTTTTTAGGATGCCAGTCAGCATCATAATTATGTGCATCTTTACTTTTTAACCTCATAGTATCTGTTTAAAGTTTTGGCCAAGAAATCATGTACACATTTGATAGAGATGCGTAACTGAAGAGGAAAGTCTAAATTTCATGCCCCCAAACAATAGGAAAATAAAATAGCTGATAAGGATCATGTGTGACTTCTTTGCAAGTTCCAATTTCCTGTTATTCCCCTAGGAACACGATATCTAGAAACCGTTTATTCCCAAAGGTCAATGGCACCAATAATTCAACTCCAGTCATCAAATCTTCATTCAGTACTAGTACATGCAAGCACTGTGCTAATTTCTGACAATGTGATGCCAGATATATATGAGCAGTAACAATCAACTGAACAACTACATGTACACGCTACTAAAATAGGCCCTTAGTAGAGGTGGTCACTTTTCCTGTCCTCGGGGACTATGTGTATAAAAGGGAGACATCCATTTGAAAAATAACTGATCTGGGTCAAATGGCTGGTACAGACTAAAATAATATCATAAGATTTCAAAGACAGAAAACATCACTGGAAATCCAAGAAGACAAGTCTTGGATTTGTCATTGTAAAGGAAATGAGATGTGAGCTGTACCTTGAGGAATACTGAAAAATACAAGAGAAAGTATTAAACCTGTTTAATCAGGTTCTTATATCCTTTCCAGAATTGTTAAAAATTAGGCTGATTTTTATTTATAAATACATATATGTTGTCGTCACTCAATTTTAATTACCATGATAGCAGAAAACAGGTACAGTCTGGCTTTGGTATCCTCAGGGGATTACTCCGAACCCCCTCCTTGGTGGATATGAAAATTACAGGATGCTCAAGTCCCTTAATATAATGCCATAGTATTTGCTTATAACCTATGCAAATTCTCCAGCATAATTTAAATCGTATCTAGATTATAATACCTAGTACAATGCAGATGCTATGTCAATAGTCACTATTGTTTAGAGAATAATTGCAAGAAAAATGTCTGTATATGTTCAGTAGAAATTCAATTTTTTAATGTTTTTCATTCATGGTTAGTTGAATCTGTAGATATAGAACTTGCAGATATGAAGGGCTGCTTATGTTTGTTTATATTTGATTCTGAACAACATGCTTATAGAGTGCCTACTATATGTTAGGCACTGTACTAGGTAGGCTTTTTTTCTTTTCTAAAGAAGAATGGAACTGGTAATACAACTCAGGAATCAGCTAAGGCCCTTTTGCCCCTCAAAGATCTGGGTAAACATGGTTTGAACCCTCAATTCAATTCCTGGCCTGTAGAAGTATATAAAGCCCTTTCAAGAGCTAGATTATCTCCCAGGGGACATTCCCACCTCCTCACATCTACTCTGTTTTGCACAGTATTGATATGAAATGAAATGAAATTTAGTGCCTTCCTGGTTTTCCCATCAGAAAGACACAAAGCTGCCTGGGTTTGGTAGCAATCTCTGAAGCCATGCGAGGTCATTTTTGGGAAGACTTACCATTCTGCTACCTTGCTAGCTGCTCTCTCCCACTTTGGGGAAGACTTACCACTCTGTTACCTTGCTAGCTGCTCTCTCCCTTTTCCCTCTGCCTTTCTTCCTTCCCTCACGCTCGCTATTGCAGATTGCCCCCAATTCTGAATTCCCCTGTTAAATGCATAGTGAATGCCCCTCCTCTAGCAGCCCGCCTGTTCCACCTCAAGCACTTTCTAATCCATTCGATTACACTTAATTTTCCAACCAATTTTTCCAAACCTAGATGCTTCTATCCTCAAGAGGAATTCTGGCGCCAGCTATTAAGAGGGTGTGATGTTTTTTCCACCTTGTTACAGAGATAAGTGCACTAGTGACTCTGAGAGAAACCCAGAGGGCTATGGAGGGACAGAAGGAGGAGAAAGTGCATGAAGTGGGTCGTGAGGGTTTCTTGGCCCCTTTTAAGTGGTCTCTATCTTCCGAAGTCACACATCATTTATGGCCTGAATTACTTCTTGGAAACGTGTCCTTTATTGCCTTCTATTGCTATTTCTCTTCCACCTGTCTCTGTGTTTTTATCTCCTGTCCAGGTTTTACAGCAGGTTTTTCTGATTTTTCCACCAGAACTCTAATGGCACCTCATCCAGTGTCATGGTAATGGACTTCACTGATTGGTCTGTTATGTTTCAACCTGCAGCAGTTGTAGCATTTACCTAGTTTCACAGAACCTTCTCTAAATTTCCCTAAAACTGGCACATGGCAAGAGTTTATTGTAATTATAATAAATTAAAATGCCTCTAACAATATATTGTCTTTAACCAATTTGCATGAGACAGCTAGAGATGACCACTCGTGCCCTACTAGAGAACAGCTGGAAAGAAGGAACATGGATTTAAGTACCCCTAGGTACCTGCCATCTGCTTCAATTCTCACAATCTCCTTTTGGGGGTGAGATCAAGTGATCTGACAAAGGTCACAACAGTACAGGAGGAACTGGAACTTTTTTTTCATCCTCGTGACTTTTTTTTTAACCGTATCGGCTCTCTTTTCCCCCACATTTTTCATTAGTACATTATAGTTGTACATAATGATGGGATTTGTTGTTACATGCACAGAATATAGTAATATAATTGGTGAATATCACTCCCTAGCAGGAACTGGCATTTATAACACCGGAATACTGAGCTTCAAAATTCCTGTTCTTTTTGCTATATTGCACCTCTAGAATAATAATGCCCATTCAAAGATATTCAAATTCTCATCCTCAATAAGAAAGTCCATTGTTAACTAGGACACAAACTAAATGAATCCCCTTAATAGAATCCTGGAGAAACAGAAAGCCATTTGACTGCGTGAACTTGTACGAGAGGTTGCACCTTTCTGAGCTTTTGTGTTATTTACTTGAAAAAAAAAAAAAAAAAAAAAAAAAACTTTTACAGAACTGATGTCAACTGTAAAGTAAATAACATATATACCTGGCAAGAAGTTTTTCAATTGGTTGAAAAGAAAGATCAGCTGTGTTCTTTGGAGACTTCAAGTGTTCAGTGGAAATCCTCTTTCCTTTTACAAAGTGTAAAATGGAAGCTGGCACTCAGGTAGGTCCCACATTCAGATTAGTGGGGCAGGTGTTTCTTAACTGGGTCAGTATATTTTATTATTTGGGAGTGGCATTAGCTGACTTACACAAGAGCAGATTAACCATTAACCCAACATCACCAAGCAGCAACCACAGTCCTCGGTGGGGGGATAAATTGGCACCACATCAACATCCTTCAGAGTCTTTCTTCACAATGACTGCTATTATCTCTCCAAGGGCACTTGCAGATTGTTATATTTGGCCCTGAAAGGAGAAAGCGATTTTAAGACATGAGCATTATATGAGGAAATTTGGGGGGGGGAGGCAATTTGGGGTGATAGAATCATTCCTCTTGGTCCCTCAACTATACTAAGTCTTGCTGGCTTGTTTCTTTTCTTTTCTTTTTTTCCCCCATTTTGGTGCTAAAGATTTAACCCAGGAGTGCCTAACCACTGAGCCACATCCCCAGCCCTTTTTATTTTTTATTTTGAGGCAGAATCTCATTAATTTGCACAAGACCTCACTAAGTTGCTTAGGCTGCCCTTGAACTTACAATCTTTCTGTCTCATGTCTCAGCCTCTCAAGCCACTGGGATTACAAGTGTGTGCCACTATGCTCGGCTGCTGGCTTGTTCTTTCCTTCCTTCCTTCCTTCCTTCTTTCTTTCTTTCTTCCAGAGATTGAACCCAGGGGTGCTTAGCACCCGAGCCACATCTCCTATCCTTAGTGTATTTTATTTAGAGACAGAGTCTCACAGAGTTGCCTAGAGCCTCAATAAGTTGCTGAGGCCGTCTGAACTTGCGATCCTCCTGCCTCAGCCCCCCAAGCCACTGGGGTTAGAGATGTGCACCACCAAGCCAGGCCTGCTGGCTTGTTTCTAAGACCACAGGCTTGGCAGTGAATTGGAGATGGGTTTTAGCTCTTTACCTATTCCTAGGTTGTGTGACTTTGAGTACCTTAGCAGTTCAAAACTTGATTTTCTTATTGAGGGTGACAATATTTTCTAAGGTTTTGTGAAGATCACTTTAAAAATTGCATGTAAAGCACTTAGTACCATATCTGTTACATTGTGAACTCTAAAAAAAGTTGCCTATTAGTTTTATTATTACTAGAGACCAGGACTTGAAGTTCTAAATGCAAGGAAATAAAAGAGCACAAAATATATTGCAATTTTGCACTAAGCCTCTACCTTCCCCTATATTACCTGCATGCAGTCTACAAAAACTTTCATAGAACCTGGAGATAGGCAAAATTTGTCCTTAGTTTCCAAGAGTATTTTGCATGGACTTTAGTACTTACCCCTTTCACACTTTGTTTGCATATCTATGTCCACTCTACCCTATTCCATCCCAGGCTGTAAGTTTATAGACAGAAAGGACTATGTAGTCATCTTTGTGGTTGCAGTCATAGGCGCTCTGTAAGTCTTGGGTGGATACACAGAATGGAAGGGGAATTAACATGGGGCAACATCATGACTTGGTAAAAAGATTAGGTCTGGGTACCCATTTAATAGATAAGACAGTCTTTGTTTCACAGACTTGCCTAAGTTGGGGTTGAAACAGAAGTACGGAGGACTTGACATCTGCAGAATTGTTCACCTGGTGAGAGTGGTTGAGAAATCTATGTATGCTTTCAAGGGGAAAGAGTGGCTAGCTGAACTGCTGCAGGACCATTATCAGGCAGAATGCCTTGGCAACCGGGAGCAAAGGCAGGGTGAAGTCTCTAAGCTTTCCTGTGTGGACAAGGTTAATAGGTTAATCAATGAGGAACAAGTCCTTCCAGGCCTGGTCAGCTGCCAGCAGGGTGGCAGACTTGTGAGCAATGACTGTCCTCCCTGTGCTTGTGTTCACTGTAAACAGTGATGCAAGATTTAGAGACAGAGTGGGGATGGGAATCATGATTTTCACAGAAGGCAGACCATCTGGAGACAGCATTTCAAAGTACCTAGAATACAAAAGTATTTTAGAACAGAGAGCAATAAAGAGGGAGGTTATATATCTTATCTCTTCAGGAATCCTCCAATTCTCCCCTTATTTTATTCTTTTTGTTTAGAGCAACTGAAGGTGATAATATTTATTGATCCATCACTTATATGTCCTGTACTTTTTTTAAAGTGATGTGCTGAAGTGGGCTCCCACTAGCAAATGAGTCCGTTGTGTGCCTGTCTTCTATATTAGATGATTTCACACAAGCATCTTAAGTTCAGCCATAGCAGGAGTATTTTTACTAGAAATTGACAGACACTAAAAAACCAGGGTCTATGCCCCCATCTCTTCCAAGAGCTGATGATCGAACATTCACCAGCACACCACTGTTTTAATAATGGAAGATCCTAATTAGTTTTCTCAATACGTGTACTTTACAGGCAGGAAACAGAAGTGCAGATAGGTTATATAAATAAATATAAATATTACAAACTCTTTGGTGACAAAGAAGGGATTAAAATTCAGACCATCTAATGGACATGCACCAAAGGAACTTCTGGATCCCAGAGCCTAAACATGGACATGCGCCTGATGAACTTCCAGTTCCGGGGACCTAAACATGGACGTGTGCCTGAGGAACTTCCGGATCCGGGGGCCTAAACATGGATGCCTGAGGCATTCCGGATCCTAGGGCCTAAACATGGACGCCTGAGGCACTTCTGGATGCCTGAGGAACTTCCAGACCTGGGGGCTTCAACATGGACGTGCGCCTGAGGAACTTCCCGATGCTACGGCCTAATAATGGAGGACTGAGAACTTCCGGATCCTAGAGCCTAAACATGGACACGCACCTGAGGAACTTCCGGACCCGGGGGCCTAAACATGGACGCCTGAAGAACTTCTAGATCCTAGAGTCTCAACATGGACGTGCACCAAAGGAACTTCCGGATCCTAGAGCCTAGACATGGATGTGCAATTGAGGAACTTCCAGATCCGGGGGCCTAAACATGGACATGCGCCTGAGGAACTTCCTGATGCTACGGCCTAAACATGGAGGACTGAGGGACTTCCGGATCCAAGAGCCCAAAGATGGACATGCACCTGAGGAACTTCTGGATCGGGGGGGCCTAAACATGGATGACTGAGGCACTTCTGGATCCCAGAGCCTAAACATGGATGCCTGAGGAACTTCTGGATCCAGGGGCTTAAATGTGGACATGCACCAAAGGAACTTCCGGATCCAGGGGCCTAAACATGGACCTGCACCTGAGGAACCTCTGGATCCGTGGGCCTAAATATGACGCCTAAGGAACTTCCGGATCCAGGGGCCTAAACATGGACATGCACCTGAGGCACTTCTGGATGCTAAGGCCTAAACATGGACGTGCACCAGAGGAACTTCCAGATCCGGGCGCCTAAACATAGATGTGCACCTTTGGAACTTCCGGATCTGGGGGCCTAAACATGGATGTCTGAGGAACTTCTGGGTCCACAGACCTAAACATGGACGCTTGAGGCACTTCCAGATCTGAGGGCCTAAACATGGACGTGTCCCTGGAACTTTTGGGTCCTTGTGCCTATAAAGGGCAGGGCGTGACTCTCAGAAGGGACTGGCCCATGAAGGGAAGCGGAGTATGGGGCTTGTTGGGAGGCAGACTGAGCTGTCGCACCCTGAACTTGAATGTGATGGTGGCCTCACTTCCAGGCCTTCCCCTGGGTGTCACTTCCTCCCCTTCCAGGCGGTGCCGGGGAGGAAGTGAGACCAGGCGCATGGGCCAGGCCCTGAGGAGGGATACCGGTTTTCTCCTGGCTTAGCCAGGCGCCCAGCCTGCCTGGGGACGGGACATCTTGTGACACTGGCTGCCTCCTGCATCCCTGCCCCAGGACCTCAGAGACCACAGGTGGGGACAATCGTTAATTCTCCCCTGGCTGCTGACCCTCAGTCCCGGGGTCAGCCCAGGGAGAGCTCTGTCTCCCAGAGGGTCAGGGGGCCCCTGTGACCTGCTGCTCCTTACCCACCATCATCCTGGGCGAGCACAGGTCAGGACGCCAGACGCTACTGAGAGTGACCTCTCCTAGATGGGCAGCTGGGGACTTTGCCTCTGTCCCCAGGCCTCGGACACTGGATGATCCCCACCCCACCCCCAGAGACAGAAAATAACCCCACACTGCCCAAGACTTATTTTTAAGCTTTGGATTCTGAAATTTTCCTGCTGCCATATTCTTTGTGAAGCCAGTTTTTCAACAGAGACAATATTCGGGGGGGACAGCAACATGGAGTTAATCAAACCAACTACTGACACATCTGGTCCTCCAAGAGAAATCTGGATTGGAGGGAGAACAGCCATTCTTAACTGGTGAAATAGTGAAGTTCCCTTGTCCTTATTTTGTGTAAGAAAAATAAATAATCTGACGTTAACCCATCAAATTATTTTTGATGAGTGCTTGGCTCATAGGAAAACTGATTCTGTTTTATGGAAGGAAGTGTTACCTGATTTTAAAATTTAAAATGAAGCCAATTAGGGTTGTTAAATTACACTGTCATAATTCTGTTCTTTGTTAGCAGAAATAAATAAACCTTTTAAAAAATAAATAAAAAATAAATTGCAGAGGCAGAGCAAAAAATAAATAAATTAAATTAAATTAAATTCAGACCATCTGCCTTCAAAGTTCATGCACTTAACCATTTAAATTTTTGCAAATACATTTTTTTTAATTGCACGTGAGAAAAAAAGTCAATTTTATTTCTCAATTCTAAATCAAACATCTGATTAGGTCAGCAAGTGGGCAGAGTAGGCAGCTCCAAGCTCCCGTTCCCCATGGAAACATCAAAAAGCAAATAGAAGTCCTATCAACTTTGTCAGAACTCTAAGAAAAAAGGAGAAGGCTTATAGCAACCAAATGAATGCTCAATCAAGAAAAGTCAACTTAGACGTGGTGGGGAAATTTTGGAGCATTTTTACATGCCCTTACCCCACAGCTCTGATCTTTAAGCAAAAGTCTTAAAGACAGCATTCCATACTGCCAATGTGGAACTATGAGCCTTGGTTGCTGAGAGAGGAAAGCAGACCGTACTTGCAAACTATCATGGGGGTCTGTTAAAAATCTTTCTGAGGGGGCTGGGGTTGTGGCTCAGTGGTACAGCACTCACCTACCATGTGTGAGGCACTGGGTTTGATTCTCAGCACCACATACAAATAAATGAATAAAATAGAGGTCCATCAACATCTTAAAAAAAAAAAAAAAAAACTTTCTGAGATTACTTAAATGACTGGCATAAAGTGCTCTTCTCTGTCTAACTCTAAACTTGCCCAGGCTGGAGAAGTGGCAGACATTTCTAGAAACATTAGGAAGTGGAAGAACAATGCCTGAGGCAAAAAAGATCATAGTGAAGCCGTACAAAAAAGCCATGCACTTAGATAATTAGAGGCCTGGGAAGAAAAATATGTGGAGAGAGTTTCTTTGGGAGGTAGGACAATCATAAACACCTGTGTATATAAGGGTACATAGAATGCCATGCACATGCTCAGAGGAAATAGGTTAAGACACAAAGAGCACCCAAATTGAAAAGGAAGAGGTAAAACTACCCCTTTATGCAGGTTCTAGGCCTGACTTGTTTCTCCCCCCTCCACCCCTTTCTCATCTTTCTCCTAAGTCCACTAATAATAAACACTGCTCTCCCAATTGCTTAGTTTTTTTCTCCTCACTGCTATTTGGCAACACCTGTCAAGAGAAATGCACCAACAGGCACCATGAACCAGCCAACTGCAAGTGCTGACGAAAACTGAGCTGGCACAGAAAATAGGGCATTAGGAAAAAAATCTTTAATATTAAGTGAGTACAAAAGTATGCACAAAAATTACACTGAATAAAAGTGCATGAAAGCACAGGTAAACCATAGCTGATAGATTTAGAAACTTGTACAGGGGATGAGTTTTCTTCTTAATCACTTCCCTCAGTGGTTCAAGGAAAAAAGTGTTCCATCTTAAGGCAGGTATACCCCAAGGGTTAGGCCACAAAGATTTATTAAAAGATTTAGTCTAGTCTTACGGGCTTATCCCCTAATGCCCTCTGTGATTATATTCTCACTGGTTTTGTTTTCCTCAGTGCTCCTGTTTGATCATGGTTTAAGTGTATCCACCTAAGGTTCTTGTGTTGGACACTTGATTTCCAGTTTGAAGACATGAGAAGTAGTGGAAATTTTAATAGGTGAGGTCTAGAGGGAGGTGAGTAGGTCATTTGGGAAAACTACCCTTGGAAACAGTCAAGATAGTTCTCCTGGGACCCTGAGTTCTCTGGAGAGGATTGTTATTAAAAAAAAAAAAAAAGAGCAAGTCTGAAATCCCCCTGCACTCTGGCTTCCTGTCCCACCATGTGATCTCTCCCTCTTAAACATGATCCTGTCTGCCATGATGTGATACAACCAGAGAGAAGGGGTTTTTCCAGAGCAAGTACCATGCTGTTTGGGCTTTCAGCCTTTGAAACTGTGAGTTATATAGACCTGTTTTCTTTATAAAGTTCCTAGTCTCAGGTATTTCATTATAATGACAGAAAACAGATTAAAGCAAAGTGTTTCCATAATTACTAAGTTTTCATAATTACTAAATTACTTGGCTTTTTTACAATTATCTCAAAGTTCAAAGATACTTTTTTGTAGACCAGGATTTTCTTCTTTAAAGTAAGGATTGGAATGTAATAGGTCTCCTCTCTCTGTGATATCCCATAGACCTGCCCACATCTTCTTGTTTTGCTCTGTGGGACTGGTCACAACTTTGTACACATTTAAAAAGTCAGATTTTAAAATTCACTTTATAAATCCTGTATAGTAGTAGTTAAGAGATGGGACTTGCTAAGTGTGATGGTGCATGCCTTATAATCCCAGCAACTCAGGGGGCTAAGAGAGGAGGATTTCAAGTTTGAAGCCAGTCTCAGCAATTTAGTCAGGTCCTAAGCAATGTAGTGAGATCTTGTCTCAAAATAAAAAATAAATAAACAAACAAACAAAGGGCTGGGGGGATGTGGCTCAGTGTAAAGCAACCTTGGGTTCAATCCCCAGTACCAAAAAAGTAAAAAGAAATTGGGACTCTGGTGACTGTGTTCATTCAATCTTGTCCTTGCCCTTTACTGTATGCCTTGGACAATCTGAGCACCGATTTTTCCATCTGTGAAATAGAGAATCTAATACCTATCTCAGAAGATTACAATGAGGTTTATATGTGAGAAAGTGGTCTGGGGGTATAACTTACTGATACAGCATGAGCTTAGCATGGATGGGGCTGTAGGTTCCACCGATCCTCAACACTGCTTGATAAACCAGAGAAGGTATGAGAAATACCTAGCACAGTACCTGACCCAGAGTAGGTGTTCCAGACAGCTAGTTTCTCAGGTGCCTATTGTAGAGTATTCATAAACATCCACATACCTCCCTCATGAAAACTTCCCCAAAGAATAGTGCATGGTTCCCTACCTTTTCTCCATTCCTAAAATACCTGATGAAAATGAAGTTCATGTTGTAGCCATTTTATATGTACACAGCTTTCATCAAATAAACTCTAGATCCTTTCATAGTACTGTGGCCACCCCCACAGCCTGATGCAGGCACACATAACAGGGCCCTGGAGAAACACTTGTTAAATTGAATGGCTGTGAAAGCAACTTGAAGCCCAGGATACAGAATTGTACGTGTTGGAAGATTTAGGTTCTAATCCTTGTTGTTTTGTGTATCCCTTGATTCCCTCCCCCTTCCCCTACCATATTGGAGCTTAAAACCAGGGACAATCTACCACTGAGCTCTGAGCTCCATCCCCAACCCTTTTAATTTTAACATAGGGTCTTGCTAAATTGCTGAAGCTGGCCTTGAACTTGCAATCCTCCTGCTTTAGCCTCTCCAGTAACTGAGATTTCAGGCATGTACCACCACACCTGGCCCCTAGCCCTGGTTTTCACTCGTGAGCTTTGTGACATTGGATAAGAAACTTCAATGTAACTCTGATAATCGGTCTCCAAATTGCGATAATAGGTCTGTCCTGACTACAGAAGAATTACAGTGAGATTCAAATGAGACACTGTACATGTAAAAAATAATCCCTAAAGTGCTGAACAATCATCATCTTACCTGGATTCCTGCCTCCAGGCTCGATTTTACATAAATGACTAATTTCTTCTAGTACTATCTTTATTCTAGGCTGTTAATCAGTGTTTCATCATTCTGGTCCCATAAAGAGGAAAAGGATAGAGGGAAATAAAACATGTTGGGTGCTAATAATTTATAATTCAACCCTTTTTCCACCCAATTAGCCAATTATAAGTAAAGTTAAAGCCCATTTGCAATCTACTGGAAAGATTAGGAGATTAATAGATTTTTACTGGTAAACACCTAATAACACAGAGTCTTATGCTCAAAACTCACATTAGTGATCATGGGATTTTTCTGCTGGGCCACTGAGAGATGAGAGCTGAAAGTGACAGATAATCTATCTTAATGTCATCAGTTTTCATATAGCCCCTTGAAATGATCAGACACAGGTGAAATGCTGTAAATGGAACTCATAGCGTTGAGTTAAGTGAATATTGACAGTCTATTTCAATGAAACTTTCCAACATAAGAACCTATAGATACTTCAAAACCTTGATGTGCCTATGTACATGTTTTTGTTTGTTACTGGGAATTGAACCCAGGGCTGTTTATCATAGAGCTAAATCCCCAGCCCTTTTTATTTTTTGAGACAAAGTCTCATGAAGGTCCTCAGGCTGATCTCAAACTTGTGATCATCCTGCCTTAGCCTCCCGAGCACTTGAGATTATAGGCATGGGCCACCATGACCAGCCTCATTGTTTATCTTTTACATATTTAATATATGTCCTTTTTAAAAAATATATTAACTTTTTAGTTGTAGTTAGACACAATACCTTTATTTTATTTATTGTTTAATGTGGTGCTGAGAATTCAACCCAGGGCCTCACACGTGCTAGATGAACACTCTCCCCCTGAGCCACAACCCCAGTCCCCCACCCTGCCCTTTTTTTTTTTTTTATTGCCACCATTCCCACTCCAGTTAAGTCTCCTTTAAAGCAGACCCATACAGAAGCAGAGACCTCCTAGTTGCTCTTCTTCAAAATCTGTTGATATTTCAATCCATCCTGCACATTCTATATGGCAGAAACAATAAATCCTTTGGGGCAGGACTATGGCCTGTATTTTCTTGTATTATAGATACAGTGATCATATTTCATGAATAAAAAATTGACACACATAATCCAAGAATTATATTTATAGGGAAAAACTAGGAGAAACCTAAAACTGGACTTTCCACTCCACATCTGTGCTTATTGTATCTAACAGATGCATTATTTTTTTTAAAAATATATTTTAGTTGTAGTTGACACAATACCTTTATTTTATTTATTTATTTTTATGTGGTGCTGAGGATGGAACCCAGGGCTTCACACGTGCTGGCTGAGCACTTTACCGGTGAGCCACAACCCCAGCCCCTAACAGATGCATTCTAATAGGATGCATTCTGCATGATATAAATAAAACATTCATGGGTTGATTGACAGGTCAACTCTTTGGCTTGCCTAGAACAGAAATTGCAAATTAGTAGACTGAGATCAAATATACACTATGACAAATTTTCCCCAGCCCACTTTAAAAAGTAAATTTGAATTATTAACCAATAGTTAAAAATCGCTGATTTCACATAAACATCAAGTTACTCTTTTTTTCTCCTAAATTGATATTTATTTCAAACATTATTTAGTTAAAGATGGCAGCAGGACTGGGGATGTAACTCAAGCGGTAGCGTGGTCACCTGGCATGCATGAGGCCCGGGTTCGATCCTCAGCACCACATACAAACAAAGATGTTGTGTCCGCCGAAAAAAAACTAAAAAATAAATATTAAAAATTCTCTCTCTCTTTCTCTCTCTCTCTCACACTCCCTCTTTAAAAAAAAAAAAGATGGCAGCAATTTCCTTTTTTAAATTTTTTTAATTTATATATGACAGCAGAATGCATTACAATTCTTGTTACATATATAGAGCACAAATTTTCATCTCTCTGGTTGTATACAAAGTATATTCACACCAATTCCTATCTTCATACATATACTTTGGATAATAATGTCCATCACATTCCCCCATCATTTGTAACCCCATGTCCCCCCCTCCTTTCCCCTCACACCCCTCTGCCCTATCTAGAGTTTATCTATTCCTCCCATGCTCCCCCTCCCTATCCCACTACGAATCAGCCTCCTTATATCAGAGAAAACATTCCACATTTGTTTTTTTGAGATTGACTAACTTCACTTAGCATTATCTTCTCTAACTCCATCCACTTACCTGCAAATGCCATTTTATTCTCTTTTATTGCTGAGTAATATTCCATTGTGTATATATGCCACATTTTTTTTTTTATCCATTCATCTATTGAAGGGCATCTAGGTTGGTTCAACAGTTTAGCTATTGTGAATTGTGCTGCTATAAGCATTGATGTGGCTGTGTCCCTGTAGTATGCTGTTTTTAAGTCCTTTGGGTATAGACCAAGGAGAGGGATAGCTGGGTCAAATGGTGTTCCATTCCCAGTTTTCCAAGGAATCTCCATACTGCTTTCCATATTGGCTGCACCAATTTGCAGTCCCACCAGCAGAGTATGAGTGTACCTTTTTCCCCACATCCTCACCAACACTTATTGTTGTTTGTGCCAGGTTTCTGTTCTCATGACTAAAAGGCTCAGGGGTTACCCCAGTTGAACTGGGCTAACTGGGCTGCGCAAAATAACCACACAAGAGACACAAATACCTTTTTCTTTGGGGTTGCTGTGACGGCTCCTCTGACCTTAAGGGTCTGCAGAAAGAGAATGAGAGCACGCGCTGACCCCTTTTATTGAGGATAAACTATTCAAATGAGGCAAGGGGTCAGGTTTCAGGGGGATGAGTCTATCTTCATGATATCCACTGTCAGCAGGTTGACTGACACCTGGGTAGGCCACACCCAAAGGCACAGTAAGAGAAGGGGACACACACAAGGCACTTCCATGGAAGATTCTATCCTAAACAGGGCAAGGGGTTATATTACAAAGGAACAGGTGAGCATAGTTTCACCCATGGGGCTGTAGCAAGACACATCCGTGCACGAGACACCGACCCTCGAAACCAAGAAGGGTGGGGAAAGCTCTGCCACATTTCTGTGACTGAGCGTCTCAGCACCCAGCCGGGGAGTGTGACTCAGTCATGTGCAAGGTTGGTCTCCCACATGTTTGTATTCATAATAGCTGCCATTGGCACAATGGGTAAGATGAAATCTTAGTTTATCTTAGTTTTGATTTGCACTTCTCTAATTGTTAGCGATGATGAACATTTTTTTCATGTATTTGTTGATCTATTGTATATCATCTTCTGAGAAATGTCTGTACAGGTCCTTGGGCCATTTATTGATTTAGATACTTGGTTTTTTGGTGCTTAGCTTTTTGAGTTCTTTATATATCCTAGAGATTAGTGCTCTATCTGAAAGCATCAAGTTACTCTTGAAAAATCTGAAGATCTAAGAACACTGGATTTTTATAAATAGCTTAAGCTCAAGTGCAACCAATTTAGGGAGATCTAAATAAGCTGGAAACCTAATGATGAACTAAAAAGAAAAAAAAATCTGCTGCACAGACAGGGACAGCAAGGAAATGCCCATTTGTACCTTGACAATTGGTAGAGTAAAGCTATATATTTTGTCTTTTGGTAATTTATAGTCAAATTTATATAGATATTCCCATATACATAGGTTTGCAGGCCAATTCACCCTACTTATGTAGTTAAAGATAAACATCAAATAGGGATATTAGCTTGGCTGTAGAAGCATAGTTACCCCAGGCAACTAATAAAAATAAACACAAATTACCTCCAGATGAATGCAACTTCAAAGACTATCTACAGTTAAAATCCAAGGGATATAAACTCAAGATTCAAAATTCAGAAAATACCCAAGTAAACAGGGCACAATGGGTAAAAACCAGCAGCAACAGATGACAAAAATCACATTGGTAGTCTTCAAAGGTGGAATTACAAGACACAGAATATAAAATAAGAATGTTAATATTAACTCATTCAACAAATATTATATATCTTTTATTTGCCAGATACTGTCCTATTCTAAGCTCTGAGAATAATGTAGACAACAAAATAAACACCTTCACTTTCAAAAAGTTTACATTTTAAGAGGGGAAGAAAAATAACAATAAAATATATAGTATGGGAGTCAGTTAAAAAAAAAAAAAAAAAAAACTAGGAGAGAAATGTGGAGTACTATAAAGTGGAGGATATCGTATTGTCCTTACAGCCACACAGGGATTCGCTTTCAGTATGAAATATGAGAGACAATCTGGGGGTCCTGGACTTCTTGTGTGACTGACAGGCAGGGAAAATGAATAATAAGATTATAATGGTTGTAAGACAGATGGTGGTGGTACAAGTGCTCTAGAAAGTGGGGTAAGGATAGAAAGAGCATACAGAGTCCTGGCCCTCTCTCTTCATTCCTGACAACTCAAATGTGAGAGGTAGGGAGGAGATGTTCTTATCTGAGGCGCAGGTTACTCCACGGATCCCTCTTGCTTCCCACAGATGGAAGCCCAGAAGCCACAAGAGAGACCATCTTACCTTTAAAACTTCTGTTGCAAGAAATAAAAGCTTCCCTGGTGTGGGGGCACATGCCTGTAATCCCAGCAGCTCGGGAGGCTGAGGCAGGAGGATCACAAGTTCAAAGTCAGCCTCAGCAAAAAGCAAGGTGCTAAACAACTCAGTGAGACCTAGTCTCTAAATAAAAAATACAAAATAAGGCTGGGGATGTAGCTCAATGGTCATGTGCCCCTGAATTCAGTCCCCAGTACCAAGGAAAAAAAAATAAGAAAGAAAGAAATAAAAAAGAAATAAAAGCTTGTAAAGATGAACAAGAAACAAAAGACTACACAAAATTGTCCAAACAGATCTGCAACTTTTAGAAATGAAAAAGATAGAAATGAAGAATTCAAGTTAAAAAGGAGATTAAACAAAGTTGAAGAACTGGAAGGCAGATCCTAAAAACTACCCTAAATATGGTCCAGAGAATATAAAGAGAAATAAACTATGAAAGACAGATTATAAAATTTGGATTATAGAGTTGGGTCTAATATCCATGTAATCAAAATTCTTCAGGAGATAGAGAAATGGATGGGAAAGGATGGGAATTTTTTAGAATTATTGAAAGTAATGGCATACCTGATTACAATAGGCATTTGAGTTTTTAACTTTAAACCACTGTCTAGAAATTTATATCATTAAATACTACTTCATAGTTTTCAAAAGGTTTTCAAGATTAAAATCTATGCAATGATTTTTTTTTTTAGAGAGAGAGAGAGAGAGAGAAAGAGAGAATTTTTTTTTTTAATATTTATTTTTTAGTTTTTGGTGGCTACACATCTTTATTTTATTTTTACGTGGTGCTGAGGATCGAACCCAGCACCCCACCAATGCCAGGCGAGCACGTTACCACTTGAGCCACCTCCCCAGCCCAATATGCAATGCATTTTTAAAGATTTTTAAAGTCCCTAAGATTTGTTTTCTAATAGGAAACTGAAGTAATCTCTGGACATGTGTCAGAATTAAAGCTTTATTTATTTATGAATTTATTTATTAATTTGATGCTAAGGATAGGACCCAGATCTTTGCACATGCTAGGAAAGTGCTTGTACCACTGAGCTTCATCCTTCAACCCCTGAAGTCTTTTTTTTTTTTTTTTTTGGCAACAGGGATTGAACCTAAAGATGCTTAACCACTGAGCCACATCTCCAGCTGCCCCCCCACTTTTTTTTTTTTTTTTTGGTATTTTCTTTAGATAGGGTCTCAATGAGTTGCTTGGGGCCTCAATAAGTTGCCAAGGCTGGCTTTGAACTTGTGATCCCCCTGCCTCAGCCTCCCAAACTGCTGGGATTACAGACATGTGCCACCATGCCACCACGCTTGATCTTAATGTCATTTTTAAACTAGAAAAAGTGAGTTTTCATGACCACACTTAATTAATGTGAATTACATAGCACACTGTAAGTGTGATGGACATGATAGTTATCACCCGTGAATTTCTTTGATTCCCTGTTGTTTTCATCTCAACACTCTCTTGGAATATTTCCTTTTTAAATTTCCCCATTCTCTGTTTTCTTTCCCCAGGATGATTTGGGGGCTCCACTGAAGACAGTGTTCTAGGTAGATTAAGTGCTGGGATCCAACTTCATCATGACTATGAAGGCGCTATAATTTACTTTTTCCAGTTGATATGTGAAACAAGACTAAGTCTTTTGTTGTTTTTGGTTTGAGGGCCTCCTGGATGCTAAACATGTGCTTTCCCACTGAGTTACATCTCCAGTTCCAAACCTTTTTTAGTGTGATATAATAGGCTACTTCTTTGCCTTGTGTCATTGATGTACTCTCAGTACAAGAACATGAGACAACTCACAATTCCCCCAAATAAATGCCATATATGGGGTTCTCAAGTCATCGTGTTTCTGTACAAAAATTATACTTGGTCAGGCAAGTGCTATAATACTGAGTTACTACTTTTCTATCCCTTATTTTGTGATTAAAAAAAAAAAGTTTTTGTTTCTAAAGGAGAGAATCCTTCTTTTCATGATCCTATTTCACTTAGTAGAATCATGAACAGATTCTACTAAGAATCTGTTCATAGTCCCAACATTCCAGGGTGCTTAAGGGAAAGGCCTGTTCAGAAATTTTAGCCTTGATTCCCAAAATGAAGCTTTGGAAGGGGGAAAACAGCTGTTCTAGTGAGCAGCAATCGTTAAAACGGAATGGCCAATTTCCAAGATTTCATAGTATTAGCATAGTATTAGAAAATTTCCGTTAACCTATTTCACTGCCCAAGATATCCGCCCCCCCCCCGCCGCCCCCAAACACACACATGCACCGCCCCCATCAAAAGTCTACACTGATCCTGGAAAGATTTGGATTGTGTCCCAGCTCCAAAACCCTGCATATTCCATTTTTTTTTTTTTTTTGTACCAGGAATTGAATCCAGGGGTGCTTAACCACTGAGTCACATCCACAGCCCTTTTTAAAATTTTGAGGCAGATTCTCATTAAGTTGCTTAGGACCTCGTTAAAGCGCTGAGGGTGGCCTCGAACTTGCTATCCTCCTGCCTCAACCTCCCAAATCGCTGGGATTAAATGCGGGCGATACCACACCTGACCCTTTCACAGACCTACTTAACTTAAATTTACTTGGACTTTCCACAGCCCAAACCACACACTCACACTTTTACTGGGCTTCAGCTATTCCCGTAGTTACCAAAAAGAGCCCAGTCCCAGGCAGCAGGAAGGCCCCCTGCAGGCCTGGCCAAGCGCCACGCACGCTTGGTCCCCCTCTTCCCAGCCCTCCCGGGCGGCTAGCGCGGTGACTCGCCTGCCTACGCCTACCTTCCGGAAGGTCCCCGCCCACGCCACCGCCATAAGGTCTCTGAGGAAGTCACGTTCGAGCCTCAGAACTGCTTTGACTCTTCTGAGAGGAAAAGGGGAAGAGGGGTGAATTGGCAAGAACCCCTGAATGGGGCCAAAAGACAGCCTTTAGCTTGGTGTCTGTCACTAATTAGAGGGTGACGGGGGTGGGGGTAGGGTGGTGAGTGATTTTCCTGTTGACTGGGTGAAATCTTGCATCTGTCAAAGAGTGCTGACCTAGAATAACCACGCAGATGTCTCCAGGGCAAAATGATGTCTCCTGCAAAAGGAAGAGCAAAATAGCTTCTATAAGGGTTCCCAAGGTGTTAGCATGCATGTAAGCAGTCTTATTTAATATTTAATACTTCATCTCCTTATTATAGGTGTCCCTGATCCCAATATAACATTGAAAATAGAAACACAAGTCTGCGGAAGGCTTTTCAAGCTTTTCCCATATTCTCCTTATGATACACTGGTGGGGGGGGGTGCATATATATATTTTTTCAAGCATATATGTGCGTATATATACACATATATAATTTAAAAAACAGCACACTGAGGCAAATGAGCGGCGGTAAGCTGATGCAAATTCCTCCACCGCCCCACCTGTTACCAACTCGCCGTTTACTGGAGTGAAAGTGGCTGATCCAAGACAATTAGGATACACAGCGTTGATGTCGAGACACACTTGGATTTAATTTGCGGCTCTGCTTTCGGTTTGACTTCAAGCAAGTAACGTTCTTTTTGTGCCAGTTTCCTAACTTCTAAGCAAAGCCAATTATAGTCTGTCACTTTGACAGTGGCCTGAGTGATGTACAGGACGGAGCCTCAGTCACTGCGCCCGCACCAGGGAGCACTCGGTAGTGGGTCGCGCACAGTATTCGTCCAGGGACCCCAGTGGGTGTGGTGCGCGCGGAGCCCAGCGCGCCTCCGCCCACTCGGGGAAGGGCAATGCTGGGCGGGGGAGGTGCGGGCGGCGGAGGCGGCAGGCGGACTCGGGGTTTCCGCGCAGACTCCGGCGAAGCCCGCCGGCTGCGTCACCAGCAGAAAGGGCGAGCCGGCCGGCGGGGGCGGAGGCGCGGCGCCGCTGGAAGCCCCGGTGCCCTTACCGAAAGTGCGAGCCCCGAGTTCTCAGCCGCGATCCGATCGGCGTGGCGGGCCTGTGCTCGCCGCGCCGCCTCGGGCCCAGCGCCAGCCGAGGGCGCCGTTCCCGCTCTCACTCCCGCAGCTGCAGAGTCCGGCGAGGCGCCGTGGTGGCCAGCCCCGCCTGCTGGAGGGAGCGCACCCACGCGCTTCTGGAGGCCCCCTGTCCCTGCGGGGAAATGATGCTTTCTCGGGCCGGGCTTAGGGCCAGTCGGAACCCCGCCGTCTGGCCCAGCCATCGCGCTTCTCACAGCGTGAGGCAACCTAGAATTGGGGGGCGGGGAATTGGCACCGAGGAAGCCTCCCTGATTCTTTCCGCCCCCGACGCCTGCCTGACACGACCCGTTGCGCAATTCCTACTGTGGATTTGCCGCGTGACTAGCTTGGAGCCCAGAAAAGTTTCCCAGGTTTCCCCAGCCTAGAAAAGAACTGTGGAGCGCCCCACCCTGACCCCTGGTGCTCTTTAAGACGTTTTACTTTGGGTGACTAGGCTGACCTTTAAAATGTAGAGTGCCCTTTACAAAGAAGGAAGAGTTCACCAGGGAGGCCTGCCAGCTTTCCTTTGGAGCTCGGTGACTGCAGCGGACACGTTTCTTTTCCCTTTGTACGTTTGCAAGTGGCAAAGATGTTTGGAATCTGTTGTTGTTTTTTTTTTTAATATTTATTTTTTAGTTATAGATGGACACAATATCTTTATTTTTATATGCCCCACTCATACTAGGTGAGCGCTCTGCCTCTGAGCCACAACCCCAGCCCAGGAATCTGAGGGAGAAGTCAGGCACTGGGTTTAAAAGGAGAGTGATGCTTCAAAAGCCTTTGAGACACAATCTGGAACTCTCAAGAATCAGTGTTAACACTGCCCATGTGGAGAAGGTGCTGAATAACTACTGAATGAAGAGTTGGAAAATGGATTTCGATGGCTTTCTCTAGACCAATGTTTTTATGAGTCAGATGAGGAAACCTAGAGGTTTAAGTGACTTGCTGGAAGTCACCTAGCTAACCTGGGAGGCAGGAATAAAATCGGTCTCATGTTTCAACTCTGTTTTAGTTTGCTTTTTCGCTGCTGTGACTAAAAGACCTGAAAAAAACAACTGTAAAAGAGGAAAAGTTTACTTGGGTTTCAGAGGTCTTAGTACATGGGAGACTGGCTCCATTCCGGGAGCTCAAGGGGAGCAGAACATCATGGCAAAAGAGTTTGGCAGAGGAAATCGACTCACATGATGATCAGAAAGCAGAGAGAGAACACTGACCAGATACAAAATATATACCCCAAAGCTCGTCCCACCTCCCATACCCACCTCTCCAGCCACATCCTACCTGCCTTCAGTTACCACTCAGTTAACCCCATCAGGGGATTAATTCACTAATTGGATTAAGTGAATAACCCAGTCACTTCTCCTTTAAACCTTCTTGCATTATCTCACCCATGAGCTTTCTGGGAACACCTCACATGTGAACCAAAAGAAACTCCAAATATGTATAATATGAAAAGGAAATACCTTCTACACTAACCTCTGCATATTCCTACTCCACTCCTTCTCCCTGCCCATCCAAAATAAACATTAAGAAAAAAAAAAAAAAAAAACACAAAGGAAAAACAATAACAACTCTCAAAACCTCAAACAGGCTAAATTTGGCAATGCTAAAGCACTTTATTATCAGGGCTTTTTATTTCTCATTCCCATAAGTTAATAGCAATTCTTAATCACACAAACTAAAGAAGAAATGAGAGGGAAGAAGAAGAAACAACATGACTTTTTCAAGATGATATGGAAAATACCAAGTGCTCACTGCCTTAACTTCTGTAAATAAGAAGGTGTTCTATATGGGTTCTGCTCAGCTCTGGGGTGACCATCAGGGCAGCTCCAAGACTGGTCATTTATTTCATTCAGGCTTGGAGTAGATTTGTTACTCATCTTTCAGAATAGACAAACTGCAACCTGTGAAAACACAAAGGACTTCAACAGCTCCTTGTCTGAAATTTTAAGGCTGATCAACTATACCCAATGTCTAACTTAGGGGCCAGAATGGCCAAACTAGAAGATGTGAAGATCAAAGGAATCAAAACTGTGAGCAGTAATCATGATCCTTGATTCTTTTATGGGTTGCCAACAATGGTTTCCACAAAGATAATTATAATATAGTTATAATACAATGCAAGTATAAGTTCTTATCCATAAAGAAGCTAAGGTTTCCAGTGATAGGTAGACTAGCAGACCAAGTTATGTAATATCTCATTTTTAGATCAACCAATCTGCTTTGAAATAAAGTGAATCTCTAACTCCACTGTCTTCTCTACCTCTGGTGTCTTGAAGGTAGAGGAGAACACTAATCTCTAGAAAAATTTGAAATTCTAGATGACTAGAAAACAATCTGTTTATTCTGGTTTTTAATCCTACACAATGTTCCTGAACTCAAAATATAATCTCTTATAGTTTATATTTTCCCTTCCCATATGGTGGTATCTAGCTTGCCATTATATCAGGATTTTTGACTCCAAACTTTAGAAATGCAAATTGTTGGTTCCCATTATTATCCTGCTTTACTGCTTATGAAAAAAAAATTTTTCAAAGAAAAACTATCTTTTTAAAGTCAGATTTTAAGTTAACAACTAACTTGCATGCACATGATACTCTTTAATATAATACATATTTCATTCAACATATGACCTGTTGATGTTGAAACATTTTTTGCAAAGAAAATACCTCAGGTATTTTTTAGTTATTATCAACATTCATTTTAACTACAAGATGATATTTATCAATGTCATCATCCATGTTCATGGTTGGAGACAACATTTAAAGATGGGAATTCATCCAAGCTAACCTTTAGATTCAATTGTAATTCCAATCAAATTCTAACAATTTTTGGGTGTTAACTTGACATTTTGATTCTGCAATTTATATGGAAGTACAAAGGGCCCAAAATAGACAAAATGCTTTTGAAGAATAGTGATAAGTTAGGGAACTTGTCATACTAGATATTAAAATTTATAAAATCATAATAATTAAGATAGTATGCTATTGGTACAGGAATAGAATATCAATGAATCTGAAGGGAGAGACCCAACATAGATCTACACATATGTAAAAGGGGGCAATGAAGCATAAAAAAGAAAAGAAGCACCTTTTAGTAAATGGTGCTAGGGTAGTAACACTTAAAATACTTAAGTTTTCTTAAATGAGATACAAAATGCATGAGACACAAACGATTGGCAGACTGGACTATATTAAAATTGAGAACAATTATTCATCAAAAACTTCATAATCAGGAGGCTGAGGCAGGAGAATGTAAGTTCAAAGCCAGACTTAGCAACTTAGCAAGTCCCTGTCTCAAAATAAACAAAAATATTTAGGGCTGAAATCCTTAGCAAGAAGAGTGAAGCAGGAGGCATCACGATACCAGAAGTTAAACTACAGAGCCATAGTAACAAAAACAGCATGGTATGGGCCCCAAAACAGACACATAGACCAATGGTACAGAATAGAAGACACAGATAAATCCACATAAATACAGTTATCTCATACTAGACAAAGACACCAAAAACATTCACTGGAGAAAAAATAACCTATTCAATAAATGGTGCTGGGAAAATTGGAAATCCTCATTTAACAAAATGAAGTTAAACCCGTATCTCTCACTCTTCACAAAACTCAACTCAAAGTGGATCAAAGACTTAGGCACTAGATCAGAGACCCTGAATCTATTAGAAGAAAAAGTAGACCCGAATCTTCACCAAATTAGCTTAGGATTTGACTTCCTTAACAAGACTCCTAAAATGCAAGAAGTAAAATTAAGAATCAATAAATGGGATGGATCCAAACTAAAAAGCTTCTTCTCAGCAAAGGAAACAATCAATAACATAAAGAGAGAGCCTGCAGAATGGGAGAAAATCTTTACCATGTGCAACTCAGATAGAGCATTAGTCTCCAGGATATATAAAGAACTCAAAGACTTAATATCAAAAAAAAAAAAAAAACAAGTAACCCAATCCATAAATCTAAGAAACTGAACAGACACTTCACAGAAGAAGAAATATAATGAATCAACAAATATATGAAAAATGCTCAACATCTTTAGCAATTAAAGAAATGCAAATCAAAGCTACTCTAAGATTTTTCTCACCCCAGTCAGAATGGGCAACTATCAAGAATTCAAGCAATAATAAATGTTGGCGAGGAAGTGGAGAAAAAGGTTCACTTATACATTGCTGGTGGGAATGCAAATTGATGCAACCATTATGGAAAGCAGTATGTAGATTCCTCAGAAAACTTGGAATGGAACCACCATTTGATCCACTTCTCAGTTTATACCCAAAGGAGTTAAAATCAGCATATAACAATGATGCAGCCACATCAATGTTTATAGCAGCTCAACTCAAAATAGCTAAACTATGGAACCAACCTAGGTGCCCTTCAACACATGAATGGAGAATATATATATATATATATATATATATATATATATATATATAGAGAGAGAGAGAGAGAGAGAGAGAGATAATATATATCACATTATATGTATAATACATATAATATATATAATGTGTAAAATACACATATCTGTAATGCGACCAGCACGAGCTTCACAAAAGAAGGTTCAGTGCATAAGAAATTGCTAGTGAGTTTTAAATTAAAGAGACAGACTCTCATTTACCTTTAACCCCAGCTCCAAGACGGCTTGTCCTAGCTCCCGCCTCCAGCCACCTAATGCGGTGGCGGTGGCGAGGTTTACAAAAGAGACTAGCAAGAGAGGGAGAGCACACCAGGGAGTGAGCTTTTATTGAGGAACAAAAAATTCAAGGGAAAATCTCATCCAATGAAGATTAAGGGAGGCAGCATCCCAAGGTCAGGGCCAGGCACGCCTCTGCACAGACAAGCCCTTGGACCTGGAAAAGAGTGTGGGATGGCTTTAACACTGCTGTGTCCAAGCGCCTCTCACCCAGCCAGGGAGGTAACTCAAATCACGTTCGAGGATGGCCTCCTACATACATATATACATTATATATGTGCATACACGCACACAATGGAATATTAATCAACCTTAAAGAAAAATGAAATTATGACATTTACACGTGTAAAATGTATGGATAGAGCTGGAGAATATCATGCTAAGTGAAATAAGTCAATCCCCCAAAAAAAACAAAGGCCAAAAATTTTATCTGGTATGCAGATGCTAATTCACAATGCAGGGGTAGCTAGGGAAGAATAGAGCTACTTTAGATTAGGTAGAGGGGAGTGAAGGGAGGAGAGGGAGTATGGGATTAGGAAAGATAGTGCAATAAATTAGACATTCTTAACCTATGTATATATATAGCTATAGGACTGGTGGGATTTTACATCATGTATAACCAGAATAATGAGAAACTATATTCCATTACATATGATGTATCAAAGTGCATTCTACTGTCATGTATTAAAACAAAACAAAAAAATCAATGGCTGGGGTTGTAGTTCAGTGGTAAACTGTTCCTGGGTTCAATCCCCAGTATCAAAAACAAAAACAAACAAACTATATACTATCTATATGAAGATATTTAGATTGATATAAACATTTTATGTATATGAATGTGCACATATATGTATATATGTGTGTATATGTATGTGTGTATACATATATATGTCAGATTTTTTAAAAAAATATTTTTTAGTTGTTGATGAGCCTTTTTAAAAATTTATTTATATGTGGTTCTGAGGATCGACCCCAGTGCCTCACACATGCTAGGCAAGCGCTCTTCCACTGAGCCACAACCCTAGCCCCTATGCATCAGATTTAAAATAGTAGTATCAAAAACTGGGTGCAGTGTCAAATGCCTATAATCCCAGTGACTCAGGGGGCTGAGGCAGAAGAATCACAAATTCAAGGCCAGCCTAAGCAACTTAGTGGGACCCTATTTTAAAATCTGAAAAAAAAAAAAAAAAAAGGACTGAGGATGAAGCTAAGTGGTAAAATGCCTCTGAGTTCAATTTTCAGTACAAAACAAATATTTTTAAAGTAATTTGAAAAGTAAAGAACACAGGGGATTCAGCTATCCCAATCCTCAGTCTATACCAAAGGACTTAAAAACAGCATACTACAGGGACACAGCCACATCAATGTTTATAGCAGCACAATTCACAATAGCTAAATTGTGGATCCAACCTAGATACCCTTCAGTAGATAAATGGATAAAGAAAATGTGGTATATATACACAATGGTATATTATTCAGCATTAAAAGAGAATAAAATCAGGGCATTTGCAGGTAAATGGATGGAGTTGGAGAATATAATGCTAAATGAAGTAAACCAATTCCCCAAAAACAAATGCTGAATGTCTTCTCTGATATAAGGATGCTAATTCATAATGGGGATGGGGAGGGCATGGGAGGAATAGATGAACTTTAGATAGGGCAAAGGGGAGGGAGGGGAAGGGGGGGAATGTGGGTAGGAAAAATGGTGGAATGAGATGGACATCATTACCCTAAGTACACGTATGAAAACATGAATGGTGTGGCTCTACTTTGTGTTCAACCAGAAACAAAAAATTTTGCTCTATTTGTGTAATATGAATTGAATTGCATTCTGCTGTCATATATAACTAATTAGAATAAATAAAATTTAAAAAGTTAAAAAAAACACAGGGGCTGGGATTGTGGCTCAGCAGTAGAGTGCTTGCCTTGTACATAGGGGGCACTGGGTTCAATCCTCAGCACCACATAAAAATAAATAAACAAAATAAAGGTATTGTATCCATCTACAATTTAAAAAAAATAAGGAACACTAATGAATCAATAACAGTCAAACAGAAAAAGAAAATGGGCTAAAGACTAAAACAGGTACTTTGCAAAAGAGGAAACTCAAATTATCAAATATGCAACAAATGAGGCTGAGTCTGTAGTTCAGTGGCAGAACGCTTGCCTGGCACATGTGAGGCACTGGGTTCGATCCTTAGCACCACAAAAAAAAAAAATAAATAAACAAATGAAATAAAGGCATTCTGTCCATTCACAACTACCAAAAAAGTTTTAAAATATGTATGAGGAGATACTAATAAGCAAGGAAGGAAACACAAAGTAGAACCACACTGAAATATTTTTGCACCCAACAGATTGATAAAAGAAAAACAGCATGGTATTGGCACCAAGACATGTAGGCCAATGGTACAGAGTAGAAGACACAGAGACCAACCCACAGATTGATAAAAGACTGACTATTCCAAAAGTAGACAATGCTATATAACAGTGGACATTCTTACACATTGCTAATAAGCATGTAAGTTTGTACAAAGATGCCGAAAAAACAATTTGATATTACCTATTAAGACTGAATGGGTAAATGTCCTATGTCTCTGCAATTCTGCTCCCAGTCACATACTATAGAGGAACTCTTGTGCCAAGAAAATGCACAGGGGAAGCTGGGCATGTAGCTCAGTGGGAGAGTCCTTATCTAGCATGCACAAGGCCCTGGGTTCAATCCCCAGCACCATAAAAAAATGAAAAAGAGAAGAAACATGTACGTAAATTTTCAGAGCAGAATTGTACGTGATAATAAAAAATTGGAAGCAATCTAAATGTCTGCCAAGAATAGAATATATAATTTTTTAATATTTATTTATTCTTTTTAATTTTAGATGGACACAATATCTTTATTTTGTTTTTATGTGGTGTTAAGAACTGAACCCAGTGCCTCACACTTGCTAGGCGAGCACGCTACCACTTGAGCTACATCCCCAGCCCTAGAATATATAATTATATATATCCATAGAAAGGAAATTATACAGCACAAAGATAATGAACTAACTTCTATGCACATCAGTATAGATGGCACAATACTGAAAACAATCAAGTCACAGAAGAAATATACAGTAAGTCTCTTTATACTAAGTTCAAAACAGACAAAATTAAACATTGTCTCGTTTAGGGATGCACACAGGTGATGGCTACCCTAAAAGGGAATGATTATTCTAAAAATCAGGACATTGATAGCCTCAGTGGTATAATCAGGGATGAGTAATTGAGGTCTTCCCCTTGCCCCCAGGGACTTGCTATGACATGGACAATGTTCTCCTTCTTAACCCATAGGTTAGGCACAGTGCTCACTTACTTTTCATTCTTTAAAATGTATATTTATGTTGAATACATTCTCCCATGACTATAAAAAAAAAAAAAACACCGTTTGCTTGAAAGTAAAGTAAATAAAAACTACGCTAGAGATTTTTGAGTTGAAAACAAGGGGATCTAGCTCTAAACCAAACCAAACAAGTAAAATTTGAAAGTAATTATAATTTGTGAACTCTGACATCAGAGTTTTCAGACATCCCACAATTACATGTTTCACTGCACTTGATGACTATATTACCATAGAAATAAACAATGAATATGGGCTTCCTGACAGATTTTTTTTAATCTTCCCACAAGTATGAAGAAACAACAGAGAAAAACTCATTGCTCATGATGGATGGAGAGTGGTGTTTGATAAAATTAATTATATTTGATAACCTAAATGATAAATCACTTAAACCTTTTGAGTCATTCATTAAGTCAGAAACTTAGCTTTCTTATCTGCACAAGACTGAAATATTTTACAAAACATCATCTGAATTTAAAAACATCTTTAGGCCTAGGTGGTTTGATTGATGTCCATATTTTCTCTTTAATTAAAATATTTCCACTCTTTTTTTTCCCTCTGTGCTAGGACCAAACCTAGGCCCCTGTATATGTTATATAATCCCTCTATGATGACCTACGTCCCCAACCCAAACAGTTTTGATTTTTAAAGGGGAGCTCATGTGACTGATTTCATATTTCCCTTTTTCAAAAAGAGGACTCTTTTGTTGTTTCAATAGTAGGTATTCATTATACTAACCAAATCTATAGATTCACTGAATTATGCCTTGTCCCTAAAATGTTTGATCTTAATAATGACCCAGAAGTGACTAAATTGTAATGCACTCCATTTAATAAACTAGGTAATATCTGTCATCTGTCTTCAAAAGATCTGCCCAAGATGATTAACATTTTAAGAAGAAAAATGTGTTAATCTTTATTTTGTTAATCTACAATTCTTTGTCCAGCAAGGTTGGAAAAATCTTGATTTTTTAAAAAATATTTATTTTTTTAGTTGTAGTTGGACACAATACTTTTATTTTATTTATTTATTTTTATGTGGTGCTGAGGATCAAACCCAGGGCCTCATTTATGCTAGGTGAGCCCTCTACCGCTGAGCCACAACCCCAGCCCCGAGAATCTTGATTTTGAAACAAAGTAATGCAAGTGAGTGGATTAAGTTCCAAGTGAGTGGAGGCAGGTTTAGGCTGAGGGGCAAGTGGTCCAGGAAGCCTTCATAGGTCAATAGTAACTGGAGCTCAACCTGAAAAGAAGAAACAGTGGGACCCACTTTTATGAAATCAAATAGGAACAATCAGTGTTAGCAAGCCCAGCATCTGACAGAATCCAAAGCGGGACTATAACTGGGTTCCAGCAAGGGAGAAGATCTGGGTGCTATAGGAGGAAACACGGAGACTCTTGTCTCTTGTTCCTTCTGTGTAGGTTGTCATATTCCTGTGTCTCCATCAGCATTTCTGGTCTCCATGGATCAGAAAATCACCATGGTGACCCAGATGTGGCCACTTTGAGAAAGGCTGACCCTAGTTCTTGGTCCAATTTCTAAGTTCCCCAGGGAGATATTTGGACTATCACAGCTTGGGTTTGGTGACAACTCTTGGGCCAAACAATTGTGATTAGAGATCCACCCCTATGGGATGGGTAGACAACCAATGGTCACCTATTACAGAAGGAAGGATAGACAAGCTTAGGGTAGCAGGAACCCCTTTCTGAAGGCGGAAAAGATCTGTTCTACTAACATCAAGTAGGGCCATTTGGCTAGATCTAGAGTTTATACAAAAGTACTGAGATATTAGAGAAATGAAGTCACATTGGAGAAAATTTTGGATATCAAGCTAAAAGCTTTATATATTCAGGAATACTAGAAAGCTAGGATGGAGGGTTTGGAGGCTAGAAAGTCTGTTTAAATGCTTATGTTGATTTCAAAATTATTCATAATAAGAAGTTGGAAAAGCCAATGTGCAACACATCTGCAATCCCAGCTATGCAGGAGGCTGAGGCAGGAGGATGGCAAGCTAAAGGCCAGCCTAGGTAATTTAGCGAGACCCTGTCTCAGAATAAAATGGAAAAGCCTGGGGATGTAGTTCAGAGGTAGAACACTCCAGAGTTCTACCCCAGTACTGCATATATATATATATAAAATAAATTTGAAAACAACCTGAATATCCATCAATAGAATGGTTAAAGAGTCTATGGCAACTTCAACAGATGAGTGGTTAAAGAAAATGTAGTACATATACACAATGGAATATCACTCAACCTTAAAGAAAAATGAAATTATGGCATTTGCAGGCAAATGGATGGAACTAGAGAATATCATGCTAAGTGAAATAAACCAATCCCTCAAACCCAAAAACCAAATGTCTTCTCTGATAAGCAGATGCTGATCCATAGTGGAGCAGGAGGGACAGGGAAGAATGAAGGAAATTTGGTTTGTATAGACGGGAGAAAGGAGAGGGATGGGGCTGTGGGGATGGGAAGGACGGTAGAATGAGACAGACATTATTACCCTACGTACATGTATGATTACACTACTGGAGTAACTCTGCACCATGTATAGCCAGAGGAATGAGAAGTTGTGCTCCATTTGTGTACAATATGTCTACATGCATTCTACTGTTAAAAAAGAGAATTATATATCATCTCGAGTATTGTGTTCATCTACAAAAATGTAACAACAAATCCCATCAATATGTTCAACTGTAATGCACCAATAAAAAATCTGGGATAAAAGAGTCTATGACACATCTATCCCATAGAATTTAACATAGTAATATAATCATTCATTAAAAAATAGAATGTAAAGCTATAATCACTAACATGAAAAGATCAGTAATTTATCAGAAAATATCAAAGTAATAGAATTATATGACTGGTATAGTTGTTCTTTTTAAGTTAAAATATTTTTTAAAAATATTTATTTAGTTGTAGGTAACACACAGTATCCTTATTTATTTTTATGTGGTGCTGAGCATTGAACCCAGTGCCTCACACATGTGAGGCAAGCACTTTACCACTGAGCTACAGCCTCAGCCCCAAAGTTAAAATGGTTTTAAAGTATATAGTTTTTAAATAGATAGAACTATTTCTGTAACAACATTCATGAAACAGTTAAAGTGGTTTCCCATGGGGAAGGAAGTGGGGTTGACCAGTGAGTAGAGGTAAAAATAAAGAACAACATTCACATTTTGTGATATTTTATATGTTTAAAAAGAAAAAAAATATGTAGAAATACGTTCTTCAAAATTAAATTATAGGGCTGGGGTTGTGGCTCAGTGATAGAGCACTTGCCTAGGATGCATGAGGTATTTGGTTCTAGACTAGCACCACATTAAAAAACTAGAGTTTTAAAAAAAAAAAGGTATTGTGTCCATATGCAAATATATATATGTGTGTGTGTGTGTGTGTGTGTGTGTGTGTGTGTTGTTTTGGTACTGGGGATTGAACTCAGGGGCAGTCACCACTGAGCCACATCCCCAGCCCACTTTTGTATTTTATTAGAGACAGGGTCTTACTGAGTTGCTTAGTGCCTCGCCATTACTGAGGCTGGCTTTGAACCCATGATCCTCCTGTCTCAGCCTCCTGAGTGGCTGGGATTATAGGCATGTGCTACCATGCCCAGCTGCAACTAAAAATGTATTTTTTATTAGTTATTGATGGACCTTTATTAATTTATTTGTTTATATGTGGTGCTGAGAATCGAACCCAGAGCCTTAGACATGCAAAGCAAGCATTCTACCACTGAGCCACAATCCCAGCCCCTAAAAATGTATTTTTAAAAATATATATATTTTAGGTGCTGGGGTTGTGGCTCAGCAGTAGAGTGCATGCCTAGCACATGTGAGGTACTGGGTTCTAGCCTCAGCACCACATAAAAATAAATAAATAAAATAAAGGTATTGGGTCCAACTACAACTAAAAATAAAAATAAAAAATATATTTTAGACATTTATAGATATTTATTTTATTCATTATTTATGTGCAGTGCTGAGAATCCAACCCAGTGCCTCACATGTGCTAGGCAAACGCTCTACCACTGAGCCACAACCCCAGCCCTGCAACTAAAAATATGTTAAAAAATTAAATTACAATTGCTTTTCAGTCTTTTGGCTAAGATCAAGTGTAAAAATTAAGTTGCAAAGGAAGTGAATTCCATTCTCAGTAAGACTGGGGAAGGACATACACTGAGTTTCAGAGATCAGAATAAAAATGCTGCCATTTCAGAAGCACCTTGAGATGTACAGCGGATTACTAACATTGGCTATGTTCCAGGCAACTTTTAAGCCTTTTTACATGTTAACCTGTTTACTTCTCACAAGGACCCTATGAGGTAGATAGATACCTGTTATTGCCCTATCTTACTGAATAAGAAACTGAGGCACAGAGAAGACAAGTTACTGATCCATGGTCACATTGCCAGGAAGTGACAGGGTTGGGATTCTGGCTCTTGAAACTCAGCTCTTGATTAGTTTTACTAAACTACACTTGTCGAAAAATATGTTCATGTGCATTAACTCATGTGCTCCCAAGTACCTATCATCCCCTATGTCACATAGGAGAAAACTCATATCTCAGAGTACTTAAAATTGCCTATTTTCATGTTCATGTCCCCAGCAGACTTTGAGCTCCATCATGAAGAAATCTCTATTTTGTTGTTATACTCTATGGCATATAGGAAGTAGCCATAGTGAATGCTGTGGTAGTTTAAAATGTCTGCACATTCTTTAACACTCCCTTTAAAGAGGCAGAGTTTAATTGCCCTCTCCTGGAATATGGGTAGGATTTAGTGACTCACTTCTAATGAATAGAGTGAAACAAAGTAGTAGCATGTAACTCAGAAACTAGGACTTTTAAGTCACTATAGTGTCTCCTTGCTTGTTCCAAAGGAAGCCAGTTGTCATGTCATGAGGAAACTCCTGTGTGGTGAGAAACTGAGGCTTCCAGCCAACAGCTATCAAGTAACTGAGGCTTCCTGCTAATAGAAATGTATGGGAATTTGAAGGTTCAATCTCCAGCCTCAGTCAATCCCTCAGACGACTGCAGCCCAGCTCGCATTTGAACTAAAACATTAAATACCCTGAGCAGAATCATCCAGGTGAGCTGCTACCAAACTCATGACCTGTAGAAACTTGAAGTAATGAACATTCATTGTTTTAAGTGACTAAATATTGGGGTAATTTGTTACAAAGCAACAGATAACTAATGTAAATATTTTATTTAAAACAATATAAACGTTTTTCCATTTTGCATTTTCATGAATCTTTCCCCTAGTTGGCCTAGATCATTCACTGGATTGAGGGGGTCATGTAAAGAGTTGGGTTAGGATTATTAAAGCATGAATTTAAAAAGGAAGAGTTAATTGGAATGGAGCCACCTTTGACCCAGTTATCCCATTCCTCAGCGTATACCTAAAAGACTTAAAATCAGCATACTATAGTGATGTGGCTGCATCAATGTTGATAGCAGCACAATTCATGATGGTTAACCTATGAAACCAGTTTAGGTACCCTTCAACAGAAGAATAGATACATAAAATGCAGTACTTATACACAATGGAATATTATTTGGCCATAAAAAGAATGAAATTATGGCATTTGTCAGTAAATGGATGGAACTGGAGACTATCATGTTAAGTAAAATAAGCCAATCCCTCAAAACCAAAGGCCAAATGCTCTCTCTGCTATGTGGACGCTGACTCACAATATTGTGGGGGCTTGAGGAGTGGAGGTTCATCAGATTGAACAGAGGAAATGGGGGGAAAGGAAGGAGGAATGGGAATGAGAAAGATAGTAGAATGAATCAGACATAACTTTTCTGTGTTCACATATCAACACACAACCAGTGTAACTACACATCATGCACAACCACAAAAATGGGAAGTTATACTCCATGTACGTATGATATGTCAAAATGCATTCTACTTGTATGTATAACTAAAAAGAACAACAATAACAACAACAACAAAAAAAAAAAACACCAAAATTCTTAAAAGTAAAAGTTGGGCTGGGATTGTAGCTCAGTGGTAGAGCGCTTGCCTTGCATGTGTAGGGCACTGGGTTCAATCCTCAGCACCACATAAATAAATAAAATAAAGGTATTGTGTCCATCTACAACTAAAAATTTTTTAAAAATTAAAAAAAAAAGAGTTAAGGGATGAGGTTATGGCTCAGTGGCAGAGTGCATGCCTCACACATGTGAGGCACTGGCTTCAATCCTTAGCACCACATAAAAATAAATAAACAAAATAAAGATATTGTGTCCATGTATAACTAATATATATATATATATTTTAAGGAAGAGTTAAAAATCAGCTTCAGATATCCAAAATAGGATTTTTTGGTTTTTTTGACACTAAGGCTTTGCTGAGGCTAACTTGAAACATGCAATCCTCCTAGGTCTCTGGGATTATAGACATGTGCTACTGTGCCCAGCCCAAAATTGTGTGTGTGTGTGTGTGTGTGTGTGTGTGAATGTGGAAATCCAGGGGGAATAAAAAAAAACAAGAGATAAAAGGCTTTCCACATTGCTTTTACTGAGATTGACATAGTAAAGGCAAAACCCAGTAGAGTAGATCTCAGAATCCTTTATACTGTAAGGTGATAACTTTGCCTGCCTGTAATGACCACATCTTTGAGCTTTGCTGTCTCAGCACAGAACAGGAGACGATGTTGAGGAAGCAGAATGTTTAACCTTTTCCTGTTGTGGTGGAGTGTGAGAAGGCAGGAGGAGTTGGAGTTAGGAAAGCTGGGCAGTGAGAAGTTTCTTGATATCAGGAGTAAGTCCCAGAGAGGGAAGATGTGTTAGAGTGTTTGAGGAAGGCCAAGGCCAGAGGGGATTCTTCTCTACTTCCCATCTGGAATTTCAGAAGAAAATCCCTACTGTTCAAGGTGAGTCCACAGCACAATGGGGTGGACCCAGAAGAAGACAGAGAGTAGAGCAATCAGGCAGTTGAACCTCCATTAGCTCCTATATGATGTGGAAGGGACTCAGACGTCCTTGTATTTTTTGTAGAGGACACAGAACATGGCTCAACTGATAGATACTAGGTTTGTCACTTGGAGGTTAAAGTGACCTCGCAGTAAAATAGAGAGGAGGGCATTGAATGGAGGATGTGGCAGAGGTTTAGAGGGTCTGTACCGCTGGTGAGAACCACGGCAGGCCTGAGGTAGCTGAGGCATACCACCAGATCCTGACCGAGTACAGAAAAGTGACCATCCCCAGCAACAGATAGCAGCAAGAAACCAGAAATAGCACCTGTGAGGCCTCAGTGGACACTAGTCTTGGAGCCAGACCAGCAAGCAGCTCACACCAGTCACTTGACTATAGACGCTGGCAACAAAGAATGCTCCATTGAAGATGAAGAGTATCAAATACTAAAATTATTTAAAAACCAAAATTATATGAAATCTATTGAAGTACTAATAAGACAGCAAGTAATTAGCAGGACAAAATGGAAGGGATACTGAGTGCCGAAGGAACTTTTGCCCTGAGGTCTTTGTCAATCCAACTAATCTGAGCCTCTAAGGAGGAAGGTACAAAACAAATCCCCCAAGAGAACTGAGAACTCCAAGTCTACATTTTAAAAAGTCTCTTTGCAAGAGGGGACTGCTGAATAATACAATGAACAGACAATTTCATTTTATTTTTAAAAATTTTTTTGTAGATGGACATAAATACCTTTATTTTATTTATTCATTTTTATGTGGTGCTGAGGATCGAAACTAGTGCCTCACACATGCTAGGCAAGTGCTCTACCACTGAGCCACAACCCCAGCCCGGACAAACAATTTTAACCCTGAAATTTTGTCATTATTTCCTGGCATAACTGCAGCTATCACCACTGGATAATCCAAAAATATTCAGGCCGCTAAACTTCAATTGGTGCTATTTTGGTGCAGCTCCCAGATATTGAAAGTAACCTATCCATTTTAAGAAGTCTCTTTTATCCTGAGCCTCCATTTCTTTCTTTCTTATTTTTTTAAAAATAAAATGTGATGTATTTAAGTGAATTATTTGATCAACCTGTTGTTTCTAACTTGATTATTTATTTACATAAAATTCCTTCAACTTATGTCATATTCAGATAATAACATACATACAAATACCAGTGTTCTCTTGTTTACTAGATATGTGAAATTCCTTTTTTAAATTTTTAATTTATTTTTATTTATATATGACAACAGAATGCATTACAATTCTAATTACACATATAGAGCAAAATTTTTCATATCTCTGGTTGTATACAAAGTGTATTCACACCAATTCCCCTGTACTTTGGATATTAATGATCATCACATTCCACCATTATTTATAACCCCATTATTTATAACACCGTTATTTATAACCCCATTCCCCCTCTTCCCTCCCACCCCTCTGCCCTATCTAGAGTTCATCTATTCCTCCCATTCTCCCTAGCCCACTATGAATCAGCCTCCTTATATCAGAGAAAACATTCAGCATTTGGTTTTTGGGGATTGGCTAACTTCACTTAGCATTATCTTCTCTAACTCCATCCATCTACCTGCAAATGCCATGAAGGGCCTCAATTTCTTTACACAAATATTTTTTCAAGGTCAATCAGCTGCACATACTAAAAAATGACTAAGCACATATAAAGAAATTAGTGCCATGTGAGAACTAAAAACTAAAGAAAAAAAAAGGAGGTTGACAGAGAAACAAAAAGATTTTTATTTATTTATTTATTTATTGGCACTGGAGACGGAACCCTGGACTTTGCACATGCTAAGCATGTGTGCTACCACTGAGCTACACCCTCAGCCCTATGAAAAGATTCTAGACACTGAAATTGCCAAACAGATTATAAAATGATTGTAACTACTATTATTAAATAAATAAGAGACAATCTTGAAAATCTCTTTGGGAAACTATAAACTATAAAAAGTGGCCAAAAACATTTTAAGAAGAGGGGCTGGGATTGTGGCTCGGTGGTAGAGCATTGCCTGACATATGTGTGAGGCACTGGTGTCAATCTTCAGCAGCACACCAAAATAAATAAAAAATAAATGTATTTTGTGTCCCTCTACAACTAAAAAAATTTTAAAAAAACATTTTAAGAAGAACCAAATAAAAATTCTCAAAATGAAAACTTATTAACAAAGACTAAAAACGAAGACAAAACCAATATGGATGGCTGCCTGCATATTAGACACAAATGAAAAGAGAAGTAGAGAACAGCAAAGTAAGATTTTACAGAATGCAGTCCAGAATGTCAGGAAAACAGGATACATGACAGAGACATTAAGATTCACGGACAACAGAGCAAGAAAGTCTAACATACATATAGAGTCTTAGAAGAAGAAGAAGAGAAAGATTATGTAGTAAAGACAGTTTTGAAGAAAAACTGACCTACACTTTCCCAGAAACTATGAATTTACATACTCCAGACAAACAAATCCCAAGTAGGAAAGAAAGGAAGGAAATTCATCCAAATTCATCATAAAACTAATAAACACCAAAGAAGAAGATACTGAAGATAGGTTGTAGGTAGAGATAGTTGTCAAAGGAACAGCAGTTTGACCACTGACTTCTCATAACTGCCTTTGGTCAGGGGTGTGGCTCAGTGGTAGAGGACTTCCCCAGCATGTATAAGGCCCTGGGTTCCATCCAAGCACCACAATTAATGTATACAAAAAAATAACAGCAATGTAATAACAGCAATGTAAATCAAATGACAGTGTATTACAAATGATGGGGGTGAAAGAAAATAACTTATTGTTCTCTTCTTAGTAAAAATATATTTCAAGAATAAAATATGGGGCTGGGGTTATGGCTCAGTGGTAGAGCGCTCACCTGGCATGTGTGAGACACTGGGTTTGATCCTCAGCACCACATAAAATAAATAAATAAAATAAAAGTATTGTGTCCATCTACACCTAAAATAAAAATTAAAAAAAAGAATAAAGGTATAATATGGACATTTCAAAAACAGAAAGAGTTTGCTATTATCCATACCCTTGTATAAGAGTATTCAGAAGGATGGCATTCTGAAGAAAGAATGTGATCCCTGACAGAAGTTCTGAGGTGCAAGAAACAGCGAAAAGCAGGGCGGGGAGTGTACCTCAGTGGTAGAGTGCTTGCCTCACATGTGTTATGTTCGGGTTCAAACCCCAGTACTGGAGTGGGGGTGAAAGTCAAAGACAAATCTAAACAATGCAATATTGTGCACAACATATCATCAAAAATGTCTTGCCAGGCGCAGTGGCACACGCCTGTAATCCCAGCAGGTTGGGAGCCTGAGACAGGAGAATCGTGAGTTCAAATCCAACCTCAACAGAGGCAAGGTACTAAGCAACTCAGTGAGACCATGTCTCTAATTAAAATACAAAATAGGGCTTGGGGGCTGTGGTTGTGGCTTAGTGGTAGAACACTTGCCTGGCATGTGTGAGGCACTGGGTTTGATTCTCAGCACCAGAAAAAAAATAAATAGAGGTCCAACAACTACTAATAAAATATTAAAAAAAAAAAAATAGGGCTAAGGATGTGGCTCAGTGGCTGAGTGCTCCTGAGTTCAATGCCTGGGACTTCCCCCCCACCCCCACCCCCCAAAATGTCTTATGACCCAGGTGTGGTGTCACATACCTGTAATCCCAGCTGCTCTGGAGGCTGAGGCAGAAAAGCCCTAAGCAATTTAGAGAGACCCTGTCTCTAAATAAAATATAAACAAAGGGCTGGGGATGCGAATCAGTGGTTAAGCACCCATGGGTACAAAAAAAAATCTTAAGAGATTGAAAAATAAGTAAGTTAAATACACAAATATCAAAGCATACAAATTAGAAGAGTAAATTAAGTTAGCGTTTAAAATCTGTAGTATCTAGCCCAAGAATAACATTATTGACTAATTTTTTACTTGATAAACTATATGTATATATATATATAGAAGGTTTTTAGGTTAACCTCTGAAAGTGTAAATACAGAAGTTGTAGCCTATATAGCATTAGAAGAGAAAAGATAGAATGGTAAAAAATAATCTAAATGAAGAAAAGGAAGGAGAGAAAAAGAATAGGAGAAAGCAAAACAGAAGGCGGTCGATGTTAATTACAGTAATTATTAATACTAATTAATTAAAATTAAATTAAATATATATTTAAAAGTGTTTATGTGTGCATATGTATATAATATATAAAGTCTTTTTTGCAGTATTAAGTATTAAACTTAGAGGTGTTCTACATCCCTAGACCTTTTTAGTCTTTATTTTGAGGGCCTTTCTATGTGTCCAGGCTGGGTTTGAACATGCCATCCTCCTGCCTCAACCTCCTGAATTGCTGGGATTAGTGGCATACCTACATCCAGCTAAATAAAACATAAATTGATTAAATATTTCAGTTAAGAGACAAAAGTTTTCTGTCTAAATAAAAAACTAAATAAATATTCAAACAGGTTGAAATATTTAAATGAAAATAGATATACCTTGCAAATATAACCATAAATGACTTGGCGCTACTATATTAATAATACATAATAAACTCTAGGACAAAAAGTATTATTGAAAATAATCTGGCAGTTCCTGAGAACATGAAACCGCATTACCGTACGACCCAGAAGTTCAACTACTAGGTATAAACACAAAACAACTGAAAGTAAGGACTCAAAACAGATACTTGTACAACAGTGTTCATTGTTCACAATAGAGAAAAGGTGAAAAAAAAAAAGTATTCCATAGGTAAACAGATAAACAAAACTTGACATTGACATGCCATGGAATACTAGTCATCCATAAAAGGGAATGAAGTGTGACATACCCCACAACATGGGTGAACCCTGAAAATATGTGCTAAGTGAAATAAGCCAGACATGAAAGGATGCATGGTATATGATTCCATTTATATAAAATGTATAGAATAGGCAAATTACAGAAACATAAAGTAGATTAGAGTTTACCAGGGACTGAGGGAAGGAGGAACATAGGGGGGTTTCATTTAATGGTTACAGTTTCAGTTTGGGGTGACGAAAACATTTTAGTAATAGATGATGGTTATAATTGCATACATTAATTGACTTAAATGACTCTAATTAATGCCACACTTAATAATAGTTATTAATTATTAATACACTTAATAATAGTTAAAATGACAAATTTTACATTATGTATATTTTACCATAATAAAAAGTTGGGGCTGGGGTTGTGGCTCAGTGGTAGAGCACTCGCCTTGCACGCCTGAGGCACTGGGTTCCATCCTCAGCACCACATAAAAAATAAATAAAGGTATTGTGTCCATTTACAACTATTAAACTCATTAAAAAGTTACTAAGATATAGATAATCACTTCTTAGCAATACAAGTTCAATTTACTGAGAAAAAAAATTAGAAATGTAAAATTTTTATGTCTTAATAACATGCCCCTAATTATGTAAGAGAAAATTAGAAGAACTATAAGGACTACAATCATATGGGAAAGTAAAAAAATCTCTCTCTTCATAACTGATAGAACAAAAATTATTAAGTAGAGAATTCAATGATGATGAATAAAGTTAAACCAACTGAGAACAAATATTATATTCAACAACTACGTAAAAAATATTCTGCTCACATCCCCAGCACCACCATCAAAAAAAAATTTTTTTTTAACAACATAGATCACTTCAAAGATATACTAAGTTATTTGGGAAATTTAAACTCAAAGAAGGTCATTTAGAAATTTAAAGACATGCTTCTAAATAACTCCTGGGTCAAAGAAAAAATCATATTGGAAATGGGTATGTATTAAATATCACATTGAATCCTATTAATATGTACAATTATTACCTGTTAATTTAAAATTTTTTCATTTAAAAAATTTTGTAAGAATGTTTTTTAAAAAATACTATCTAGCAAAAACTTGTGGATAAAGCTAAAAAAAATGCTTAGAGTACTGATTGGACCCTAAAGTTATATTAGAGAAAAAAAGACTAAAAGTTACAAGTTAAACGTCTATTTCAGGATAATTAGAAACAAATTGCAAAATAAATGAAAATAAAATAGTAAGAAATAAAGATGAACTAAATACATGATATAGAATAAAAAGCATATAACAGAAACAATAATGCCAATATTGAATTCTTTGAGAATACTAAAAAAATAATTTTAAATAATAAAAATAAGCAGTGCTTATTCAAATCTTTTGGGAGATAAAAGAGAAAGAAAAAACACAAGATCAGGAATGAAAGAAGGGCATATTATTCCAGATGTTGCAGACATTGAGAAGATAATAAGAGGATATACTATCAGATTTAATGACAATGCATTTGACAATGTGGACCTGATAGATTATTTCCTAGTGGTAAAATTAGCAAATCCTATAGTGATAGAAAAATCTTGAATATCACATAAAAACATTAAACATTATGGGCTGGGGTTGTGGCTCAGTGGCTGAGCGTTTGCCTAGCATGTGTAAGGCACTGGGTTCTATCCTCAATACCACATAAAAATAAATAAACAAAATAAAGGTATTGTGTCCATTTATAACTAAAAAAAAAAAAAAAAAAATCTACCGCTGAGCCACAACCCCAGCCCCCAAATCAGTGAATTCTTAATTTTAAAAAGCAACAAACTTGAAACAAAAGGGAACTTTTAAGGCTAACAAAGGGTACCTACAGAAAATCTGCAGAACAGTGAAATACTAAAAGCTTTCTCTTTGACATAAGGTAAGATTTAAAAATGCCTACTACCACCTCTTCTGTTCAACATTACAATGATAGTTTCTTAAAGATCAGTGCAATGTAATGTATAATCTAAAACCACACCAGTGAACTATATATTAAATATATTAAAATTCATCTATCGTTTCCACTTTGAAACTTTTACTTTTATGAATAATTTTATGACATTAAACATTAGTCATTTGGAAAATATTGGTTCATTGGGTCATGCAGATATTCCCAATGTCAGCACATTTTCTTATATGATATTTTAAAATATCACATTTGTTTCTGTCACTACTAATCTCTTTAGGCAAGAAAAGATGTACACTCAGTGGATGAGATTTAATAAAAGTAATTTTTACTGCTTCATTAAAGTTACTCTTTTTGGGGGGGCAGGTACTGGGGATTGAACCCAGGGGTGCTTAACCACTGAGCAACATCCCCAGTCCTTTGTATTTTTTATTTTGATACAAGGTCTCACTAAGTCGCTTAGGGCCTAAGTTGCTGAGGATGGGCTTGAACTTGCAATCCTCCTCCCTCAGCCTCCCAAGCTGCTGGGATTACAGGTATGTGCCACCACACCTGTTTTCATTAAAGATACTCTTAAATGAAATTGTCCTGCTTTTCTTTTTAATGTTTATTTTTTAGTTTTAGATGGACATAATATCTTTATTTTTATGTGGTGCTGAGAACTGAACGCAGGTCCTCACACATGCTAGGCAAGCACTCTACCACTGAGCCAAAACTGCAGCCCCATGTCCTGTTTTTTTTTTTTAACTGTAAATGTTGTGGCTTGGGTCTGAAATGTAGCCCAATAGCCCATGTGTTGAGGATTTGGTTCCCATGCCTCAGTGTTCAGAGATGGGGCCTTTGGAAGGTAATTGGATCCTGAGAGCTCTGACTTCGTAAATGGACTGATCCATTTATGAATTCATGACTTAATGGGCTATTGGAAGGTGATGAAAACCAAAGAGGTGGGGTTTTGCAGTAGGAACTAGGTGACTGAAGGAGCACCCTTGAAGGATATATTTTATTCCAGCACCCTCTCCTATCTGCCGCATGGCTACCATGCAGTGAGCAGCTTTGTTCCACAATGTGCTCCCAGCCATAATGTTGGGTTTCACCAAAGGCCTAAAAGCAATGGAACCAGCTGACCACGCATTTGAAACCATGAACCAAAATAAATATTCCCTCTTTTTAAGTTGTTTTTCTCAGGCCTTTTGTCATAGCAACAGAAAGCTAATACAGTGAACAAGTTATGCTAAAGATCACAATGACCACCAGTACTATTTGGTGCTGCTGCCTTGATTCATGCCCAGCACCCATCAATTTTATCCAGCAATACTTATACTATATCAGTGCAGATGTTAACACAATAAAACAAATAATGCATTATTATAAACAGTTTTGCCTTTACAGATCCAGAAAGATTAGGATGTCCATCAACCACACTTTGGGAACTGATATTCTGATACCAAACTTGGAGTAGGTTGCCGTGTCAGAAAATATGTTTAAATTTGTCTTAGTGCTATGCATCACTTTTCCAAGTGGATGTACTAATTTATATTCCCATAAACACCCTTTGAGAAGTACCATCAGTCCACATTATCACAAACAGCTGGTATATATTGGTATTTTTTGTGGTTTTCTGTTCCACTTCCCTCTTTAATAACAAGGGGAATAAGGTGGAGCATGACTTTATATGCTTCTGGGGTAAATGGAATCTCTCTCTTATGCACTGTTTATTCATATCTTCTGCCCATTTTTTTTTTCTATTGGGTTATCTGACTTTTTCATGTGGATTTGTGTGAGTTTTTATATTTTCAATCCTAGTTCTTTGTTGGTTATATCTATAGCTAATATTTTCTATGCTGTGGTTTGAATTTTCAGTTTCTTATGTATCATTTCATGAAAAGAAGTTCTTAAATGTAGACCAATTTAGTACTTTTTTTAAAAAAAATTATCATTTATATCATCATTTTATTACTTAGGAATTACATATATCCCAAAGTTATAAAAAAAAATTTCCACATCATTTTCCTAAATGTAACAGTATTTTCATTTTTAAAAATACTTTATTTTCTGGGTGCCAAGGCACACTCCAGTAATTCCAGCTACTTTGGAGGTTGAGGCCAGCCTGTCTCAAAATAGGAAAAAGAAGGAGAAAAAAGAAAAAAAAAAAAAAGAGGCTGGTGATGGATGTAGCTCAGTGGTAAAGTGCCCCTGAGTTCAACCACCAGTATCACAAAATAATGAATAAATAAATAAAACTTTTAAAGTATCTTATTTATGTTAGCATATGGGCTGGGATGTAGCTCAATGGTAGAGCACTTGCCTAGCATGCATGAGGCCCTGGGTTCAATTCCTAGTACTAGAGGAAAAAATGTTAATATGTAATGGTTTATTATTGTTATTTAAAATAAATTAATAAATGCTTAGATTTTTTTTTTAAAGGAGAGAGAGAGAGAGAGAGAGAATCTTTTTTTGTAGATGGACACAACACAATGCCTTTATTTTTATGTGATGCCGAGAATGGAACCCGGGTCCCGTCTGTGGTAAGCGAGCGCTCTACCGCTGAGCCCGTTTAGATTTTTTTCCCTCACTTTTAATTTTGAGTGCAGTAAACATTAACAGATATCTACATAGACAAAAGCTCTATGGGATCCTCAACAATTTTTAAGAAGGTACAGAGACTCTTGAGACCAAAATGCTTGAGAACTACTGTCCTAGAGAAACTCTCATATTGTGCACTACAGATAAGCACAAGAATTTTCTCAGGAGCATTGTTCTGAAGAGCTTGAAACTGGAAACAATTAAAACATTCCCCAATGATATATTAGATAGAAAAAAACATTGTATATTGTTACAATGTAAGAGTCTACAGCAGCCTCTGTGTCCTAAGTACCCAGAAACAGCATGGATGTTATCCCCAACAGCATGATAACATAATATCAAGCAAAAAATCAAGGCACAAAAGCATGTATATGGTATCATTCCATTTATAGAAATTCTATGACAGGCGCAATGAAACTGTATTCAATGGATGCTTACATGGGGGTTTATAGAGCACTCACTGGAAAAATGCAGAAAGCAATAAAATTATTGCATTAAAAGTCAGAATAGGGCTGGGGCTGGGGCTCAGTGATAGCCATAGTGCCTACCATGTGTGAGGCACTGGGTTTGATTCTTAGCACTGCATATACATAAATGAATAAAATAAGGATCCATCAATAACTAAAAATATATATAATTTTTTAAAAAGTCAGAATAAAAATGACTTTAAAGGTAAGGAGGAGGAAGAAAGACGAGAAGGGAGATTGTACTTCTGAGCAGGCAGCAAAGTTCCATATCTGCTTCTACAGGTGTTCCTTTAATAATTATTCTTTAAACTCTACACATATGTTTATGAACTTTTCTGTATGTATTGCATATGCTTCATTTGAACTTCACATACATTTTTTTTTTAAATCTCATTTTATCTTAGAAATATCCCTTGTGGTTCCTATGAGAAAACTGTTTCAGGGTTCCACAGAAAAGAAATAATTTGCTTGTGTAAATTTGGTAAATTGAGAAGAGCTTAATAAAGGAAGTAATGTAAGGAACTCAAAAGTGATGATAAAATACTCTGGTGTTAGTAGCATGGCTTACCTTTCCCATCCACAGGCTTGAAGCGACAAGCAGAGAGAGCCATTGTGAGAACCAGGAGGCTCAGCTATTGATTGGGAAGAGAGCTGCCTGACCCCAGCTATGACCACTATGTGGGATGGAGCCAGCCCACAGCACAGTGACCTTAAAGAAAAGGGTGAAAGGCCTTCCTTCGGTCCTTCTGATCTTCTGTCTGTACTCCCTGTTGCTGAACCCAACAGGAAGCCAGAAGGCCAGATGCAGTACATTTAGGCCAGCCTCCCAGGTAACAGAGCAGGGTGAGAACAGGTCTGCGGTGATGAGAAGGTGGTCATATGCCCACCTGAGCCTAAAGTGTTAGCCACCTCCGGCGTTTTTCTCTTTAGGAGGGAGGTGGGCATGGGGGAGGACTGAACAACACAAAACAGAGCTGGGATAATCTCTGCTTCTGTAGCTGGTCCCAAGGCCCAAGTTGGCACTCAGGTGACCTTCCTCTATCTCCTGTGCTTATCTACTGTCAGAACTTCTGCTGGTCATGGCGTTTCCTCCTCTCTTGTGCCAGGCTACAGAAATGAGGGTGCCCTAGCCTACTTCTCTAAAATAGGTTTGGAGAGGCCCCAACTTGACTGTCTGGGGGCTATGAGACATTGATAGTTTTGTCTTAATTGGATGATAGCACTTTTCCACGGACAGACCACTGAGCCAAGAGCTTGTTCCTTGAATCCTGAGCCCTACAGATAGCACCCCTTTCCCCATCCCCAACAAGTAGTAGCAACTGAATTCCTACTAAAGATATGTCACCCCTTCATCACATATTGCTTCCTGTCTGAGAACTCCCTAATCATCAGGGAAAGTCTTAATTTCCTTTTCACAGGGATCATATCTATTACACTTCCTAGTCTTTAGATGAGAACATTGAAACCATGAGAATTTGACATATTTGCCTAAAACTGCAGAGCGAGGACAAGAACTGGAACTGGAATCTGGGCCTCCTGACTGTTGGGCTAATTTGTTTTCCACACATTGCAGGAATATATCTGTCTTATCACTGTAACAGGTGGGCCTGGAAAATAGCAATAACATAAGGTTAGATGGTGAAAAAGGTGACTTAGGGGAGGATGAAACACATAGTAGCAGATGTCTTCTCAATATTAAGGCACCACAGGGAAAAATAATACAGCTGTCATCCTGCTGTCTCATTGTGCCAAGCTGCAGGAGTGAAATGTTTTCTGCCCTGTGTTTTTCCAAAGCAGGGCCTTTTCCCAAACAATTCATCAGTGTTAGGACACTCAAGTGCATTTTAATGTGTTTGCTGATAAATTTCCTTGGAATTGGAAAACAATATCATTTTCTTTTGTAACATTTCCTGTCCATTTCTCCAAAGGAGCTCAGAGTTGCCTACATTTTGGGTCACAAAGAAGTCCCTACTAGTAAAGCAATTAAGGGCTCTTTCTAATCTGCAAAGCATCACCAAAATGAATGTTCTAGTGCACCCAGAGGAATTTCACCAATCATGCTAGGGACGCTTGTGACTCTGCATTTTAGGATTTTCATAGCTTTTCTGAGGCCCATTAAACTAATTGGTGAGTGGTAAGTGATGAGGGAGGCATCAGACTGGGAGATAGATGAGGTAAAGAAAGAGCTGAAGAAATGAGAATGAGTTGGCCCATGTGGAAATTTAGTTTGTAAGGCTTAGAGGTTCTTCAAACTTCTTAGCAATTTGAAGAGATTAATTCTTGGTTTATCACTTTATCTGTTTTATTTCTGGACTTTTAGAAGTCACCTGTTCTTTTGAGCAAAGGTCAGTGGAATGAAGAATTTTGTCACAAAACTTCATAAGAAAGGAGTGGACGTTGGAAATCAATGATTAATAAATGTATTCCATTTTAAAAATGGACAGAACCTTGGGTAACTTGATCACCCTAGTCAATAGTAGATTGAGTGACCTTGCTAAGAAGAAGAACCGACTTTATGTATTAGTGCTGTGCTAAAATATTCAATGGGGAAAATTCATATTGCATTTTGCTTAGGGGTTTCAATGCTGTTCACCAAAGGAGAAACCAAACAGGAGGAAATTCAGTATATTCTTAAATTGGTAGGGAATGATATTTTTGGTTAGAAGAGCTGTTTTCCAGAATATCTGTCCTATTTTACACCCCCACTAGCAATGTACAAGGGTTTCAACTTCTCCATGTCCTTGCTAATACTCATCATTGTCATTTTTTATTATAGCCATCCAAGGAGGTGTGTGGTCATACCCCATTTGTGGTTTTGATTTGCATTTTCCTAATGATGAATGGAGCATCTTTTCAAGAGTTTATCAGCCATTTGTATATCTTCTTTGGAGAAATAACTGTTTGAATCCTTGGCCCATTTTGAATTGGGCTCTTTTTGTCTTTTTATTGTCAAGTCCTAACTGATTTTTAACACTGATTAAATTGAATTGAGAAAGCCTGTTATATCAGGTATATCCCTCTTTCAGTTGAAAGAAGGAGAAAATCCAACAAATTCCAGTTTCAGTATAGAACTGATACAGTAGTGGGGTCAGGGGGTATTCTGGCTTCACTAATGGCCTGATCAGGATGGGGAGAGGGGAGATGACACCAGGACCTGTTTTCTTTCCATTCATAACTTGGCTCTGCATTTGCTGTGTGAGCACAGGTCTTGGACAGGCTTCTCCAATTAGAGCAGTAAATCACTCCGGCAGCTCTACTTGTACATTCTCCCAGGTTCAGGCCAACCAGAAAAGAGCACTTGCCTTTCTCCAAGTGTTGTCAAGACTTACTGGTCCCAACTGATTCCATACAAATCCCACTGCAGGGGTCAAAGTAAATGGGCATATTGATTTGGGGAATCTGTAGGCTCTAATCCTGCAGCTAGGGTTAGTGTGCACCCTAAATACATGGCCTAAGTGGGGGAGAATGGAGTTCTCCAGAACTACAATAGTCTTACTCTGCAGGGGCTTGAACATTCAGTTACCCAGTTCCAGGAAGACACCATCTTCTCACAATTGGGGATATTAATTTTTCCCATCTAGATGGGTGTGATGGTACATACCTATAATCCCAGTGACTCTGGAGGCTGAGGCAGGAGGATCACAAGTTTAAGGCCTACCTTGGCAATTTAACACAGTAGCACATCTTTCCCCATCCCCAACAAGTAGTAGCAACCTAATTCATTTAAGGTAACTACAATTTCTCATGAGATTTCTCAAAATAAAAAAGTCAAAGGGGCTGGGGATGTAGCTGAGTGGTAAAGTACCCCTGGGATCAATCCCCAACAACACAAAGATAGACAGACAGACAGACAGATAGATAGATAGATAAAGTCTGTTATGAACTGAATGCCTGTGTCCCATCAAAATACATGTGTTAAAGCTCTAACTTCCAATGTAATAGTTTTAGGAGGTAGAGCTTTGGGAGGTGATCAGGTTTAGATGAGGTCATGAGGGTAGACCTCATGATGAGATTTATGCCTTATAAGAGAGGGAAAAAGGCTCTAGTGTGTGCCCCCAACCCCAACCTGTGAGGGCATGGAAGAAAGTGGCCATATACAAGACAAGAGCAGGACTCTCACCAGACACTGAAACTATCGGCACCTTGATCTTGGACTTCAGCCTCCAGAACTGTGAAAATAACTTTCTGTTATTTAAGCCCCCCAGTCTATGATGTTTTGTTGGGGCAACTGGAGCCAACTAAGACAAGCTCTCAGAAATATGTAGAAATCCTCCCTAAGAAGAGAAAGCTATTGCTGAGCACTGTGGTAAGCGCCTGCAGTCCCAGTTACTCTGAAGGCTAAGGTGGGAGGGCTGCTTGAGCCAGGAGCTCAGAGCCAGCCTAAGCAACACAGCAAGATGCCAAAAAAAAAAAAAAAAAAAAGCACAAACTGGGCTGGGGAAATAGCTCAGTTGTTAGAATGCTTGCCTTGCATGCACAAGGCCCTGGGCTTGATCCCTAACACTAAAAAGAAAAAAGGAAAAAAAAAAAAAAAAAAAAAGCACAAACTGAATGTAATCATTAGGCAAATCAGAAAACCCAATTTAAAGAACATTCTACAAAATATCTGCCCTTTATTCTTTTTTTTTAATATTTATTTTTTGATGTAGATGGACACAACACAATGCATTTTATTTTTATGTGGTGCTGAGGATCGAACCTGGGTCCCGCCCGTGCTAGGTGAGTGCTCTACCACTGAGCCACAATCCCAGTCCTGCCCTTTATTCTTAAAAACTGTTAAGTTAGAGAAAGTCAAAGTCTGAGGAACAGTTCCAGATTAAATGCAATACATAGTCCAAGATTGGATTTTGACCTGGGAAAATAAAATAACTATAAAGGATATTATTAGGCAATGAATGAAATATGCACATGGTATTAGATAATTGTATTGTATAAGTTAAATGTCTTGTTTTGATCATTTTATTTTGGTTATATGAGAGAATATGCTCTTTTCAGCAATATTATGAAGTGTTTAGGGGGTCAATGAACATATATATAACTTCTCAATTTACTATAAAAATTTTGAGAAATAAGCTGGATGCAGTGGTGTACACCTGTAATTCCAGCAATTTGGGAGGCTAGGGCAGGAGATTGCAAGTTTGAGGCCAGCCTCAATAATTAAACAAGGCCCAAACTTAGCATATTGTTTATAAAAATAAAAAGTGCTGGTGTTGTGGCTCACTGGTTAAGTACCACTGGGTACCACAAAAACAACAAAACAAAACAAAAACCAGCTTGAGAAATAAAAGCACATAAGAGAGAGAGAGAGAGAGAGAGAGAGAGAGAGAGAGAGAGAGAGAGACTGAAAATGAGAAAGTCAAAATGGGCCAAACTGAAAACAATTGGGGGCTTGTGGGGGGGAGGCTTAGTGTAGAGCATTGTCTGGGATGTTTGAGGCCCTGGGTCCATCCCTGATTGAGAGAGAGAGAGAGAGAGAGAGAGAGAGAGAGAGAGAGAGAGGAGGAGGAGGAAGAAGGAGGAAGAGGAAGAGGAGGAGGAGGAAGAGGAAGAAGAAGGGAGAGAGGGAGAGAGAGAGAGATATGAATGAGTAAATTGGTGATTCTGAGTGAGAGGCATACAAAATTGAAGTTATATCAAAATTTTAAATTGCTGGGATGTGCTTTTAATATCAAAAAAAGACCCTCTCTTGATGTTAATTTGAGACTAGAGAAGCATTTAAGGTAACTACATTTTCTCATTAGATTTCTCAAGCTTTTGAATTATTTTGCAAATCAAAATAAGAAACTCAGGAGAGTTCCAGAAATGCACTGATTTCTACTGGAGGTGTGATTTACTCTCTTGCTGTAAGTGCTCATCAGATATTGCTTAAGTACTTACTGGTCAGTCTGTCAGAAATGGTTGTTTACAATGAGACTTTTGCAAAACAGAACATTTTATGTTTATGCCAATTTCATAAATGGAAACAAAATGTATGTAAAGAATTAAGGCTGAAAGGAACAAAATAAATTTATTAAAAATCATTTCAAATGACCTGGCCTCATTTTCTTTATCTTGATGTTAATTTTATCAGCATTCTGTACATGAAGCCTAAATGACATCGGGATTGTTTAGGGAGAAATCAGTGGGTGTTTATTGTCATTGTTCTGTTTTGTCTTTTCAGTTTCTTCATTTATCAGTTTTCTAAATTTCCTTTTTCCATCCTTCATTTCTCTATAATACACTATCCTCCAGGGCTACGGAGAACCTATTAGGTGCTATGAAAATATCAAAGACTGGGGTATAGGTTTTTCTGGCAGAGACCACTATTCCACATCTATTCTTGGAAACAGAAAAACTTCATTTTTTAGTGAGTCAGTGAAGTTGGAAAATAAAATATTTCCTAGCCCTCCTTACAAATGTACTAGCCAACAAGGTATAAATAGAAGTTGTAAGGCAAGACTTCTGAAAAGTTCTTTAAAATCTGGCTTGGAAGTATACCTTTTCCTCTTAATCCTTTCCTCCATCTTGCCTGGAACACAGACATAATGGCTGAACTTCTAGCATCCATCTTGGAAACACATGGATAAAGTCCACATCCTAGGGACATTAGAGGGAAGAGTTAAAAGAAGATAGAACTCTTATGCTATATCAGAGTTCATGTTATCAGTCCTGGCATGCCTTTCTCTGGACTCCTTTTTAATGAGAGCAAAATCAACTCCTATCTTATTTAAGGAATCATTACTTTGGATCTCTGGAACTGGAAGCTAAATATAATTCTTAAAATATATAGTCCCTGATTTCAAGAACTAATTGAAGAGGACAAATTCACACAAAACAATTAGAGAGTACTTCTTGATGGTAGATAGTTAAGAAACATAGAAAGAGTAAGAACTTTAGAACTGATCACTCCTATAGTCAGTCCTCAGCAATTTGAAGCATGTGACGTTGGGCAAATTTTCTAACTTTTCTAAACCTCTGTTTCCTCTTTTATAAAGAGAAGATGATGCTAATTATCCTGTGTAGATGCGATGAGGAGTAGAGATAATGAGCTGGCACTTAATATATGCTTAATAAAACGATAGCAGTAATCTGTAAGCTATACAAGCTCACAGAGGGAAGACATTTATAGAGGTTGCAATTGTCAAGAAGACCTTAGGGAGTAAGTTGGATTTGATTGGTAATGAGGAATGAAAACATTCAGGATAGATAAAAAGAAAAGGTGTTCTACATGAATGAAGGAAAGGGAAGTACAGCATGGGTAGAGAGGAAGGTTGGCTGAATACAACTATTTGAGAAATACAAGGAGACTCACATAACTGGTATGGCAGAGCTGAGAGAAATGGGGACAGGACAGATGGAGCAGAATCTGGGTGGTGCGGAGAGGTGAGATCAGGCTCAAGGACAAGGAACAGATACATGATTCAGTATGAAAGAGACAAGGAGATTCCATAAATCTCATGCACAAGGGATGATCAGGACAGACATAAAAGCTCCTCACAGGAAGGTCTTCAGTTCTTCTAGTGATGTTCTTTTAAAACAAGTGACAGGAAATGACTGAGTGCCAAATGGAAGGTGAGTGTCTAATCCAAAAACACAGCCATTAATTTAATGGAAAGATGGCCTAATAGCAAACATTAATCTAGTTGTTAGAAAGGTGTGTAGAGTAGCTGAGTCCACACAGGCTTGCTTCCTGTGGCCTTTCTATAAAATGAAGACTTTGACATTTGGCAAAGGTGTTTTTCTCTTAAAAAAAAAAAAAAAGAAAGAAAGAAAGAAAATGTAATCAAGCCAGTTGGACGCATTATGCTTCCCTGTATAAACCATAAAACACCACAGAGATGCACCCCTTTCCTTTCTAATGGCATCTTTTCTCTAATTGAAAAAATTGTCTTAGTAATGCCGTTTGTTTCCAGCTAATATTTTATAATTTTCTCAAGGTAAAAGTTAAGAGGTCATTGATTCATCCTTCCACTCTTCTGCTTTTACAAAATTACAATATTTACAATAATGGTAAACTGTTGTTATTGCATTTCCTATCTGTTGAGATGGGAACTGGTAAACTAAGCCAGGCCTGTACTTAGAACCCATAAACAAGTTCCAAATTGAGGATTCCTTTCATCCATCCCATAAACTACACAGAATGTGAAAAAGGAGCTGTAAGCAAGTGAGTATAAAGTTTGGCTGAGTAATGGCATCTCTGAGATGTCATGAAAGGGGTGTGGTCTCAGAAGGGGAAGATTTGACCTTCAGTCCTGACTCTCCAAGTAAGATGGGAGATGTTAAGCAAGTCAGATTTCTTCAACTTCAGGCTTTTCTCCTGTGAAATAGGATGATAACTTCTTACTTCAAGAATTCCTTTGGCTCTGGGCATAGCTCAGTAGCAGAGCATTTCCTAGCACATGAGAGGCCCTGGGCCCCATCTATGGTGCTGCATAAAAGGATGTGTGAAAGTGTTCTGGGCAATTGAATAATTGTGAAAGTGTGGTATTTTCAGTAAATACTAGGTGTGCCCAGCCACCGTGCTTCCTTCTTTGAGAAGTGTCCCCATCCCACACTTCCAAAAACGTGGACCCCGGAAACATCTGAAATAATCATAACAATGATAATTAAAAGATTAAAGCTACAGTTTAGGATGATGAAAAGTTCTGGAGGTGAACAGTGGGCATGGTTACACAACAATGTAGTATATGTCCTTCCTTTCTTTCTTTTTATTTTTTTTATTCATTTATGGCACTGGGGATTGAACTCAGGGGCACTCAACCACTAAGCCACATCCCCTCTTTCTTTCTTTTTAAATAGTACTGGGGATTGAACCCAGAGGCACTTTACCACTGAGCTACATTACGAGTCCTTTTCGTTTTGACACAGAGTCATACCAAGTGCCCTGGGCTGGCATCGAACTTGTGATCCTTCTACCTCATCCTCCCAGGTAGCAGAGATTACAGGTGTGCATTACCATGCCCAAATTGCATATGGTCTAATGTTACTGAATTGTACACTTAAAATGGTCAAAATAGTAAATTTTATGTTAGATATGTGTAACTGCAATAAGACAATGCAAAAACAAAACCAAACAAATCCGTAAGAGCTAACACATATAAAGATTTTCTATGTGCCCTTTTCATACATCTTGACAAGGATCATTTTATTTCAAATTTTCATTAACCTCATGCAGTTGGACTTGGTGATATCCTCATTGTTCAGAAGAGTAAACAGAGATACGGAGGAGCCCTGTCTCTGGCAACATGGCTAAGAAATGGTAGAGTTTGATTTGAACCCAGCAGAACTCAGAATGCTACCCCCGCTGCCACTCCCTTCCCCTAAGAGATCAGAGGCGGCTGCAGGTCACGAAGGCAGGGGAGTTTGGCTAATTGCACTCTCAACTGAACTAAAAAGACAAAGAAATTCTGGTCAGATAGTAATTGGCTCTGAATTCCTAGGATATAGACCTGGGATCCATGGTTCCAAGGCCAAACTGGATGGGTCAAAGTTACAAGGGAGCAGGAACTAGCAGTAGGCAGAGAAAGTCAAGGTAGAGAAAATAAAAGATCAGAAAGGGAGGCAACTTTCTGGTTTCCAGTTGTGTGTTACATGTTGTATTTTTGTGACTGTTCTATCTGCTTATCAATAAAACTTCTTTCACTTAGGCTACTCCAATGAGCTTTGTATTTTGCAACCAAATGAGCTCTAATTATTCTATCAAAGTATTTCAAGAGCAAAGAGGAGCTGTGTATGAAGGAAAAAAAAAAAAACTAGGACAGTACTCTTTATAATAATGAAATATTAGAAAGAATTGAGTTGCCCAGCAACTAGGGAATAATAAATTGTACAATGCTCCCCCAAAGGAATATTATGTAATCATGAAAACCCATAAAAAATAAAAGCTATATAAGTAGAGTAATTACAATAGTCATAAAAAATAAATATATGCTTGTAAAGATTAAGAAAAAGCCACTCAAATATATCAAGAGCTGTGGTGAGAGACAAGAGTTATATGTGTGTGTGTGTGTGTGTGTGTGTGTGTGTAGCTGTATTTGTGTGTGTATGCAGTCTATATTATTCAAAAATTACATTAAACTTTTGAAAAAAATAAAGGCTCTTAAAATCCCCTTTCTTCAATTATTTGATAGAATCAACTCTCAGAACTGGAAATAACTTCAGAGATAATTTAATACAATTTTTTTTTTTTTTTTTTTTTTTTGGTACAAGGCATTGAACTCAGGGGCACTTAAACACTGAGCCTCATCCCCAGCCCCTCTTTTTATATTTTATTTAGAGGCAGGGTCTCACTGAGTTGCTTAGGACCTTGCTAATTTGCTGAGGCTGACTTTGAACTCTTAATCCTCCTGCCTCAGTCTCCCTAGCCCCTGGGATAAAAGGCATGCACCTCTGTTCCCAGCTACAACTTCATTTCTTTTGACTCCTGAACACCTCAGGGATAAAGAACCCCTTTTCCTTCAGTGTAGGTAAAGGCTACCCACCCTCTGCTAGAACACTGGGGACCCAAGTACCCAAGATGCTCCTTTCTTTGGCTGGTGACAAACTCTCTCTTACACTGTGTCTGTGGTTATTCCCCTAAGGTATAGAGCTTTCTGTTGAGGTAAGTCTTTTTTATTGAGATGAGTCTCATTATGTTTCCCAGGCTAGTCTCAAACTCATGGTCTCAATTGACCCTGTCACCTCAGCCTCCCAAGTAGCCAGGACTGTAGGAATGTGCCATTATGAAGAGCTAAGCCTAGCTCTTCTTACATGATAATATTCCAGGCCAGCTTCCTGAGTATATAGCCTGTACAAAAGGGCGCTGTGCTCAGAAAGGCCCCAAACTTGGTAATGCTCTTTTGCAAACATTTTGAAATTCCTAATACTTTTTTGAACAAGAGAACCCACTTTTCAGTTTGGGCATCACAAGTTATGTAGCTGGTCCTGAAAACAAATCTTTGCATTCCTTTGGAAGTTCTTTGTACATATACAAAGAATTTTGACCATTCTGGTTGTTTTTCTCTCACTCCGTATCCAGAATTTAACCACAGACTCTAGATATGATGAGTCAGTGTGGCCTGTAAGAATGCCTCCAAAACCTTTGTTATAAAGGATCCTAAGATCGTACATCTTTTTTTTATAGTAGATAACATTTGCTCAGTGTTAACTATGTGGCAGACTTTGTATTTAGGCACATTCTATGTACTATTTAATCCTTACAACAATCCTCCTAGTTAAGAAAACAATTCCCCACAGTTTGTGAAGACAGGTTACATTACTTGATTAAGATCCTGCAGTCCATAGATGGCAGAGCGACCCAAACCCAGGTTGGACACATTATTTGGCACCATGATCTATTATTGTTTCTCCATAATTATCAGCAGAAGCATTAACTATTTGGGAGGCTAGAGGCAGCTATACTGAACTACTTACCAAGTCAGATCTTATTGATCTATGGTGATTCAGGGGCAAAGTCTCTTTGGATGCTGTCTAGCTGCCCCCATAGCCATTTCCTTCCCCAGAGTCTTGTGCTCTCTTAGGTTTTTCCCCCAGATTTCCCCACTCTGTTGGGCTTAGTCTCTGTATGAGTTTGTAATTGCTGTTTCAAATTGTCAAAGCCTAGATAACAAATTCTCCAAAGATTAATTAGTTTACTTGGGAAAGATACTGCAGTGAGAATACCTGCCACAGTACACCATTGTGTGCATTAAGAGCCTGAGGTAAGAAGAAGTTTTACACACACACACACACATACACACATATATACACACACAGATATATATATGTGTGTATGTGTATATATATGTATGTGTATATATTATATACAATATATAATATATAATGTATATATTATATATGTATATTATATATGTATATTATATACCTTTATTTAATTTATTTATTTGTATGTGGTGCTGAGGATCGACCCCAGCACCTTGCACATGCTAGGTGAGTGCTCTACGGCTCAGCCCCAGCCCCAGCCCCAAGAGGAAGTTTTTAAACGCAAAAATGAATAGGATTACATAAACAGTTTTGAATCAGTTACCCTTGGCTACAAGGATTAATAACAAGGGTGGCATCAGTCCTGGGACTGGACTGATGGTCATTGGACTGATATCCTGTGGAAGTATTTTCTAGGTAAGGTTGCTATGGCCTTTGTGCAAGGCTGTGGCTCTCGCAGAGCCTTATGTGATGGTTCTTGCCATCAGGAGTCTAGTGTGTGTAAGCGCTCCCTTTGGGCTCTGACTTCTCAGGGTTGGACATCAGTGACTCCATTAGGACTCAGACAATTCTCACACAAATTACTGTGCACTTGTGGCTTGAAACAATACAAATGTATTATCTTACAGTTCTGGAGGTCTGAAGTCTGAAATGGGCCTCACAGGGCTCAAGCTGAGGTTTGGGCAGAGCTGTGCTCCTGCCTGAGGCTCTGGGGGCAACCTGTTTTTTGCCTTTTCCATCTTCTGGAGAGCACCTGTGGGCCTTGGCTTGTGGCTCAGCCACTACAACCTCCATCTCTGTCATCTGTCTCCTTCTCTGACTTGGACCCTCCTGCCCTGCCCCCCATCAGAACCTCGTGATTACAGTGACCCCTCTATATGAGTAAGCCACAGTAATTCCCCCCTCTTAAGGTCAGGTGATTTGTTACCTTCTTTCCATCGACAGCCATAATTCCCTCTTGTCATATGAAAACATATTCTCAGGTTCCAGCAATCAGGACATCTTTGGAGGTTCCTTATTCTGTCCCCAACAGTCTCCTCCCCTCACATGCACACACAGGCCCCACTCCTCCAGGACCTTACAAGGATCTCGCCTGGACCTTCCCTATCTTGCTCACCTACCTGTGGATGCACTCTGGTTTTTCTGTGTTCAACCAGCACTGAGAGAGCATATTATGCATTAGGCATTTTACTAGGGGTAAGGGGTGCCCCTATCCTGAAGGAGTCCATGTTTCAGTGGAGCTGACAGAAACATCATGAAACACAAGAACACATACATGGCTTTTACTGGGATGGAGTAAAAGGGAGCCCAGGAGATGAAGAGGCAGTGAAGAGTTGGAATCTGGGAGGGACAAGAGCACACAAAGGTGTCTTCCTGCTCCCTTTCCTCCCACATACCCACAAAATAAGGACAGTGACATCATCATAGAAAAAGAGGATCTCTAATATGATCTCAGGCATCCCACCAGTGCCAATGCTCAAATGCCAGGAAGGGCTGGACAGCTGAGGGACAGAGACCCTACCAACCTAGCCTCTGGGGCTTGCTTTAGCACCGTCTATAGCCCTGACCCAGTGAGGTGACCTCTGCCAGGCCAAAGATGCTGCTTACAGTGTTCAAGGGGGATGGGTGGACCCCAGTGGGTGATGCTTTTGATCTCCAACTGAACCTGAGTAAAACAAAATTTTATTCTCAAAGAAGAAAAGGAGGAAAACTGTCACATTAAATACTCAAAGATACAGCTCAGTTCCTCTCTGCATCTCCAATGTGGAATCTGAGCAAGGAGCCAGCAATTTTTAAGTTTTTCACTATTTGTATGTTGTACATGCCTAGTAGGGCCCTGGGTATACCTGTGGACTGACCTTTGTTCTTACCCATGGCCATTTGTCACCTATCATCACTTATCCAGAAGCTATGGTCTGAGGCTATATATTCCTAGCCATAGAAATTTCACATTTCTATGGGGCCCCTCATTTCCAGCTCTGTAGTGAACTCTGCTGTTTCCTTTCAGAAACGCAAACACACACATACACACACACACACACACACACACACACACACACTTTCATTTTTCTACTTAGCCTCCCTAGCTATGAAAAACTGGAGTCTCTTATTTAAACAAGCACACGTACATACATACATATAATCACACCCCAGAAAATTCTTTTTAAAAAGACACATAACCAAAAAGCATTTAGAGGAAACTAAATTCATGTGAAATCAGGGGATTCTGTGGAATAACTAGTGTTGTTTACAGGATTTTGTATTTGGCCAAAGTTGTTCTTGACCACTGACTTTTGCTCCTTAGGGCAGCCTTGGTGGTCAGCTGTCTTTGAAGGGAGTCCATTAAGCCTTCAGTACTCATCAAATTCAGAGTTCCCTTCTGAGAATACTGACTAAATGGTGACTTTTCACTTTTTACTATATTGAATAAAATAATTTCAGCTGTTGGTCTTTAAAGGACTAACCTAGAGATCAGTTGCACTCAGTGCTTTTAGTCCATATCTGCCAGGTGGCCATCAGCCTGACCTTGAACCTCTATGAACCTCCCTAGACAACTCCCATCTTTGGATGGTTCTCACTGATGAACAGAGAGAAGTTCATGGATTCTCCTAGTGCTTCTGCAAGACAATGACAGAAAAGGAGATATCTTCTAGGGGTTTAGTGTGAGCCTGTAACAGGTTTTCTATGTAATAAGCCAATTTCTGCTGGACAATATAACTGACAGGTGCTCTCAGGACAGGCAGATCATTGAATTTACCATTTTTCCCTCCAAATAATACTTGGGGCCTGCTGTTGATCTCAATCCCCAAAATACTGAGTCTTGAGAGTTACTCTGTGACTGGAAAAGACATTGTCTTGCATCTTTGTAATATTTTTCCATTAATACCATTAAATAAGCATTTTTCAAATGCTCAGTGTTCATTGGATTAATACTTACTATAATATGAAGGCCTAACTATTATACCTATTCTAAGATTGAGGAGACAGTCTCAGAAATATTAAGCAAGCTACAAGTCCTCCTGGCTTAGAAGTGGCATATCTATCTTCTGTTCCAATCTTAGACTTTAGTTACTAAAATAAATAAATAGAAATTCAAAAAAACTAAATTAAAAAAATTTAATGTATATTCTTTAGATAATAAACAAAAACCTATGCCACAACTTGAATGAGTCTCCAGAGAATTATGCTATGTGAACAAAAGTCAATTCCAAAATGTTACATAATATATGATTCTATTTATAACCTTTTTTTTTTTTTGGTACCAGAGATTGAACTCAGGGGTACTCAACCACTGAGCCACATACATCCCCAGCCCTATTTTGTATTTTATTTAGAGATAGGGTCTCACTGAGTTGCTTAGCACCTCGCCATTGCTCAGGCTGACTTTGAACTTGTGATCCTCCTGCCTCAGCCTTTGAGTCACTGGGATTACAGGTGTGTTCCACCATGCCAGGCTGTAACATTTTTTAAATAGCAAAATTTTTTATTCTTATTTATTTATTATGAGACTAGGTCTAGCTATGTTCCCTAGGCTAGGCCCAAACTCCTAGACTGAAGTGATCCTCCTGCCTCAATCTCCTGATTAGTGGAGACTGCAAGTGTGTGCCACCAGGCCTGGCTGGAATGACAGACTTTTAGAAAGAGAGATAGATTCATGGTTGCCAGAGGATAGGGATGTGTGTGTGTGTGGGGGGGGGGCAGGGGTAAGAGGGTAGGGGAAATGGGGTTCATCAGACTCAATGTGGTGGACCTGGCTGCTTCTGGCCAGATGTTCTTCAGTGAGCCCTTCCACAGGAAATCTTGGCTTTGAAGGCAAATTTTTCAGCTTATTGTCCATCCTAGAGAAAGTTAGTAAATTTGCAAGTTTTTCAAATGCTTAGTGTTTCATTGAATTAATACTTAGTTACTTGTCTGGGGAAAAGAATGTGTTTGGCAGCTTGGTGCTGCAGAGGCCACTGGACTTTCACGTGAAGGTAAAGATAGATGGACGACAACTTGCAAACCATCACACACACTTGTGTTGTGGAATGTCAGAGCAACAACCAGATGGCTCAGGAAGTGGAGTTTGAAAAAAGAGCAGCTCCCACTTGAGCTCACTCCTTCCCTGAACTGGTGATTGCTGCTCATAGCCAATAAGCCAATGTCAAGGGCAGAGATGTATGAGAGGTCTGGGGACAGTGCCAGGGAGAAGTGTTTGGAGGAGGGATGGCTGAGTGCAGGTGCATGCTCACAGCTCAGCTCTGTGCCCAGCCTTGGACTCTCAGAGATCTCCAAGCTCTGAGAAAGGCTTTCAGCCTGAGTTTCAGATTCCCTATTTATAGAACAGTGATACAAACCTTTGCCCAACTTACATTACCAGGTTGTTGGAAGTAAAAAGTATTTTGTGATCATTTGTGTTCTGGGCAATGCAAACATTAGTAATGTGATTTGGCAGGATTCCTACTAATGGTTTCTTAAAAAAAAAAAAATCTGTACTTACATTGGAAAATAAGTTAACTCACTCTGAAAGCTGGCAGATCTACAACTCTCAGTCAGCATTGCTAAATGGCTAGGTCTTGGGAGCAGCCACAGCACTCACCATCATTCCTGGATGGGGTCAGAGAACTGGGGAAGAAGGATGCTCCAAGGCCAAATCTGAATTAAGTTCTAATAACCTCCACAGACTTCTTACTTAGCTTCCAGAGATGGATCCTTGGCCCAAAGCTAAACCTGTAGGAAGTCCTAAAGAATGAATGTTTACTTAATTGGGTGAGGATTTTTTTTCTCCTTTTCCACTTGGAAAACTTAGTAAGTCACTCAGATTGGAAACAGTGGGCAGAAAAGGGGAGACTTCCCCAGTGTGTAAAGTCTAGGTAGAGACCCCTGGGAGGGAAGCAGTTGAGTTGAAACACCTCCCTTGAGGTGTGGCATAGAGTGGTAGAAACTGAGTTTGGATAGAAGAAAACAAAAATGGGACTGACAGGGAAGGGAAAAGAAACATCAACTGTAACTCTAAGAAACTCCATGTGCACCTTCACACTCCAAGCCTGTTTTCCTCCAGTCATAAATTCTTAAAATGTCCATAGATTTTAGAGTATTGTGAGTCCAGTTAATCGATGCCTGCATGTATTATGCAATGTATTTTTCTTTAGCCTAAATAAAGCCAAGGAGAAGATATTGGAAGAGTTATGATGTGAGTATATTCCAAACATCATCTATTGACCGGGTGATGCCAATCTGGAGATTTTGAAAGAATTAGATCACAGTGACTCACTCTGTTCTCTATGATTAAGAGAACTGAGCTCACCAGGCCTAGGTCACCCCTACATACTTCCCATGTTTATTATTTACAGTTTCCCTTCAAAGAGTTCGAGACCCCACAAGTGTGTCTCACTCTCAACAGGGTAGTGCATATGCTGCACTATTGCTTGCTTTCCTAAATAAATCCTTGTGCCTTTTTTGATGCATCCTGAACTTCCTTTCTGTGGTGTAAGTCAAGAACCTGCCAGGGCAGAGTTGAAGCCCCCTTTTCCCTCTGGAGGACCTCTATCTGGTAACAAAAACATGTTGGCTCTGGAGTCAAATAGGTGTGAGAGGCATCTAGCTTTAGGTACCCTCTGAGCCAATTTCTTCACTTGTAACGTATCAAGGACAGTGCTCTCATGGAACTGTCGTAAGGACCACATGAGATAAGCAAATATAGAGCAGCTGGCACAGCATAGGAACACAATTGTAAACCCCTTCCTTTCCCCTTTTCTTCTTCAAAGGATAGAATGATGACATCATCACTCCTTTAAAATATCTCCCTTTGCACATTGTTTCAGAAAGAATGAAAATAAGACCCTCAGATAGCAAAGTTTATCTTTGTGGCTCCTGGAAGGCGCATCTTATCAAGCTTGGAATTTGGAGTCAAACATGAAAAGCAAACTATACAATATTAAACACATTCATCTCTCCTAATCTCAGTCTTCTTAAGTTAAAATAGAATTAACATCGATGAATGTGATTGTTTAGAAAATTAAATAGTCATTTATGTGAAGTGTCCAGGACAATGTCTTCAACGCAGTTAGAATTCTACAAATGGTCGTTTTTATCATGATGGTCTTGGGTGTGGCAGAGGGAGCGCACAATAATGGGGGACAGTATCCATAGTGATCACCATGATACTCCCCAGAATCCTTGGGTCCATTTTGCTGTACTTTCTTCCTACTAGACTTCAGCAACTATTTACACTGAAAGACTTTGGAAATCTGGAAGACCCAGCAGGGTGGTGTGATTGTCAAAAACAATGAATAGAATCCCAATATCACATCTAGAGCATGGGATGAGGCATTTACACCAGATGTGCACAAGTTGGAGGGCATAACAGCAGGAGCAAGCAAGACAGAAAGATGGCTGGAAAGATATCACATGAGAAAAAGCTGAGGAACTGGGAAAAGAGAAACCTGTTTCCCTGCAGAGTAATAAAAGAATACTTGAAAAGTCAGCACTTTCAATGGCAATGCAGCCCTCCCCTCTGGAAGAGGCTCTCCAGTTGGAGGAGGATTTGAGTCCCAAAGTCTGACATTAGAGGGGTACCTGGACCAAATATCTCCCAAATCTCTACCACCTCTGAAATTCTATATCAAGAGAGACCCATGAATAATGCAGGCCTCCAAAGAAGCAGTCTTGTGCTAGCAAGCCATTTAGGTGGATCTTCCCTATATTAGAAATATTAGGGGAGGCATAGCAGAATAGAATGTAATGATAACTTATTTACCTTAATATGAGGTATATTTTCTACTAAAGATGAGAGATGAATACATGTATTCAATAAATACCTACTACTTGCTTACTCTAAAGAGGGTACCCGAAGTGCCAAAATATTTTGTGTATGTGTGTGTGTGTGTGAATTGGATTTTTGTTTGCTTTATTTTTGTTCTAAGCATTATCTAGGGCATCACACATGCTAGTTAAGTGCCCTATGTTGAGCTACATCCCCAACCCAGTGCATTAAATTTTTTATTCCAGCAGTAGAGTGGGGGAAAGGAAGCTCCTGTTACAATTAACACTTAAAAACTGATATTGAAGTTAAATATAACTACTTCTACATTTGAGATATTATTTAATCCCACAAACCTTAGTTTCCTTATCTGTAAATGGAGATGCTCTTTATCTGTAAGTGGTATTTGCCCCTATGGACTGTTCATTAACTTAACAAATGTTTGAGTCCTGCTAAGTATATATTTTTACATGTACACCAGGCCTGGTCCTGTTTGTGGGGGACTTATATCACTGAACTGAAAAGTCATACAGCCCCCATGGAGCTGACTTTCTAGAGGAAAAAGAAACAATAAACACTGTAAATTGAAATATGTTATGATGAATATATTATGTGACAGTATAAAAATGAAGCAGGAAAAAGTTTCCACAGAAGGATTAAGTAAGATAATGCAGGTAAAAATCAATGCATGGACAGGTTCAGTAAAACATCCTCAGTCAGGGTTAGCTATTATCAACATGGGGACTTCTGAGCTTGCAGAACCTACAGTTACATGCATGATGGCACTTCTGTATTGTTAAATAGGTGATGTGTATTCAAGGCCAAACCCAAAAGGAAGTAGATCCTGATATTGTTTGCAGGTGGAAGAAAAGAATCAATGAAAGAATCATTACCTAATCAGCATGAAATTTAGAAACACAGAAACTTGGGCTTGAACTAAGTTATATTAGATAAGTGATGTAGTTTTTCTAAGCCTTAGATTTCCCTTATTTGACCAGGGTTGTTGTGACACTAGTAAAATACATGCTTTTGGGTAGCCTAGTCCTGCAGTAACAGCTACTCTGGAGGCCTGTCAGGAGGATCCTTGAGCCCAGAAGTATTGGCCAGTCTAGGGAACACAGGAAGACCCTGCCTCTAAAAAAAAAAAAAAAAAAAAAAAGTAATAAAAAAATATATGTAGGGCTGGGGGTATAGCTCAGAGCTCAGTGGTAGAGTGCTTGCCTAGCATGCATGAGGCCCTGAGTTCTACCCCCAGCACCAGGGGAGGGAAAAAAAATGAATATATATATATATATATATATATATATATATATATATATATATATATATATATATCACACACACACACACACACACACAGAGAGAGAGACAGAGAGAGAGAGAAAGAGAATGTAAAGGATCAGGCAAAACAGCACATATGCCTAGCTTTTATTATTATCATCATCCAAAAGAATATATCAGAATTTAGGGATATTTTCAGTGTGCTCAGGATGAAAAAATAAGGCTGTAATTCTCAGGAGGGCACATTCCACAATCACATGTTACTAAGAGTTGGACTAAGGTCACTTGTTATGAGAACAAACTAGAAAAACATAAGAAAGTGTTCACCTAATCAAATGCTCAACCCAGTTCTTAGCCTTGCAGAGTCCGTGGCTGCCAAAAAAAAAATGCAAACAAAGACACATGGATTCAGAGTTCCGAGGATTTTGCCAAAAAAGCAGTCAGAAAGGATTTCTGAGATGTGCCTCCCTCCACGTCTCCTGTGAGTGAAGGAGACGTCCAGGCTGCCTTTAATCAGCTGGACTGTCCCATGTATCTCTGTAGCATTGTCCCTCTGTTTCTTACCACTCTGCGAGTTGAGATGTGAGAATTTAATTTGTTCTCTGTTGGACTTTTTTGTAAAGGGGCAGCTTTACAAAGGAGAAACTCTTTCTGCCCCCTAAGAGGGGCAAAGCAAACATTTCACCCATGGCTCCCACTCTTTCAAGTTCCATAGTAATTGAAATCTTTGTTGTATTCACAGGTGAAAGTGCCTTGTCCACTAGGCATCCCCAGGACACGGAAGGGGCTATTTCTAGAACTGGAGGCCTCCGTTTACTGTAGATAGCATAGTAACCCTTTTTCTATTGGTATGTGGGTTGTGTCTAGCAATCTGCCCCTTTCAAGGAGAGTTGTGTCCACCTGGCACTTCAAAAGAACCAGAGGGGCATCACAGGATGAGGGTCTTAGCTTCGCCAGCTCTAAAATAGTGCTTCTCATACAATTTGTGGGGGAGAATCAGTTTGTTTGTATTTCCAGTCCACCATGGGCTGATATTTTCACAAAACACAATAAAACAAAGTAACTGCCAGCACATTTTTAAAGACATAAAATACAAGCCAATGTTTCTGTCATTAGATTCAACAGACATAAAATTACTGTCAAATTGCTACAAAAGTTTTTTAAGTGTTTACTCCAATTTCTATATTTAATCCCTATTCTGTGGACTGAAGCACCGATTTAAGTCACTATGGACATTTACTTGAAACAAAACACCAAGCCAACTTACCCCCCTTTTCCTGTTAAATAGATGATATGTTTGGGAACATTGGCTGGTACATAATAATTACTAAATACTAGCTATTACTATTCCTATTCCCTCAGGGCTGATGAAAAGAGGGTGAAAGATGAGCTGGAAGACTAAGAGCCAGGTCCCAGTGAAGCCAGAATTAGATAGGCAGTCAGTAGAGATAGGTAAATTGAGTCAGATCAGATTCAGAAGGCTAATTTTGAGTGAGTCCCGCAAATTGGAGACTGTCCCCTGAGGGATTGAGATGTTAATTCCTTCGGAGCCCTTCCTCCACTCCACTCTTATCAAGAGACCTGCTCCTCCCTCCAACCTGTTGCCCCCCCACACCCCTCCACAGGGAGCTATAAGGCTTTTTTTTTTTTTTTTCAAAGAGAGAGAGAGAGAGAGAGAGAGAGAGAGAGAGAGAATTTTTTAGTATTTAAGTTTTAGTTTTCGGCGGACACAACATCTTTGTTTGTATGTGGTGCTGAGGATGGAACCCGGGCCGCATGCATGCCAGGCGAGCGCGCTACTGCTTGAGCCACATCCCCAGCCCTATAAAGTGGTTAATGTGTCCTTGGCCACTCCGTCCTGCCCTTCCCCGTTCAGCCCACCTGTTTCCCACCTTTTGGCTCTTTCACCCAGCATTCCTGGGCCTAGTCACATTCACAGGAAGGAGAAAGATAGGGGGAAAAGGCAAGAGAACAAAAGAAGCTTAGGACATACAAAAAAGGGCAGAACCCCTCACTTCCTGGGATACCAGGATACCAGCTATGGCCTCTTTCTCCCTCCCAGGAGAAGTCTGTTATTCCTTTTTAAATAAACCCTGCTTTATATGCTTGCCTCGGTCTGCTTCTCTAATGTTCAAACTTCAACATGTGGGGAAGCAGAACTTGTCACTGGTAACCTGTGGTATCACCAGTTCCTACCCTGCTCCTACTAACCTTGGACAAGTATCCTTGCCTCTCTAGGCTTCTATCCATGATTTACCATATGTAACAAAATGATCTGGAGTCCGCTACATAGATCAGTAACTTAAGAACTTAACGAAACCCATAGAGAAAAATATATTTGTGTCCTAGTACACAAATTCACAAACATACACACAGTCAATGAATGATACTGTTCCAGGAGATAATATCATCCTATCACATGCTACGTATTCTGACATTTCCTATCCCTTATTTTGTATTTTGGTACTGGGGATAGAACCCAGGGTGCTTTACCACTGAGCTATATCCCCACTCCTTTTTTAATTTTATTTTTGGATAAGCAAGCTTTACTTTATTCAGTATTCAGTGGTGGAGCAAACTTTACTTTATTTCAGTATTCAGTGGTAGAGTCAATTGGTCAAACACCCGGCATGGCTCATTTCCTGGGCAGAAAATGACCAGAGGCTGAAGCAAGAATCTGGTTTGGCTAGGGTGGGACTGGAGAGTAGTTCCTAGTGTTCATTGTAGTGGGATTGGCTGATTCATTAAGGTAGGACAGGAATGTGAATAGGGAATTTTCTTGGGCTTATTGTATTGGGGTTAGCTGTCCCATTAGTTTGGGGGGGGGGGCGGTCAGTGCCAGTCAGTACAAGTTCCTTTTGTGTTCCTTCACCCTGGATGAGGCCTGGAAATTTTATTATTATTATTATTATTATTATTATTATTATTATTATTATTATTATTGTTATTATACTGGGGATTGAACTCAGGGGCACTTAGCCACTGAGCCACATCCCTAGCCCTATTTTGTATTTTATTTACAGACAGGATCTCACTGAGTTGCTTAGCACCTCACTTTTGCTGAGCCTGGCTTTGAACTTGCATTCCTGGCATTTGCCACCACACAGGTAGGAGGCTTGGGATTTAAATGACAAAGACTTCAATTTTACTCCAGATAAGGCAGGTGACCCGAACAGCTGCAGACAGGGGGAAATATCCTTGGACTTATTCTCCATATCCTTCACACGGTATTGTTAAATTGCTAAGGCTGGCCTAAAACTTGTAATCCTCTTGTCCCCATCTCACAAATTGCTGATATTACAGGTACATGCTACTGCACATTGGCCCCCACCCTTTTTAAAATGCTGGTCAAGATGCAATTGATTGCAAACCTACAGTCTGAAAAACACCAGGACAAATGATTTCTAAGTTTCCCATCCTGAACAGCATGTGGAAGAGAGTTAACAATTCGGAGATTCCTATCAGTCTTTTACAACTTGACCTCTCAATAGGACCAATATTATTAAAGGCAGGTGCCTCTAAAACCTTAAAAAAAAAAAAAAAAATTCAAATGGCTCTACACTGTGATGTTCTTAGTGAGTCTATTGTGAGTAGAGATAGTGTTAAGATGTGAGTGTCCAAACAAATATGCCAGGGGACAAATTAGAGGGAATTTCCTGTGGGGTTCTGCATGTTGTTAGATTGCCTTTGCTGTTGGGAGAAAGGCAAGGGCACAGCTGTGGATGTGAGAGCATTGCATTGCTATTTCCATTCCTCCACCTTAGAAGCAGTGGGTAAACAGACTTCTTAGAAGAGGGATGGCAACTTGCAAGTTTCTTGCTGAAGAGATATTTTGTAGTCTTTTTATCCTTTCAGTAAATAAATGTAAACTGTTTTGAATTTCAACTAAGTACACAAAACATTGTTACTTTATTTCTAATAACTTATACGCCTAAGCTCCCCCTTCCCCTCAAGTGGTAAGAATATCTCAAATTGACCACTTACCAATTTGAGTGGCTAAAAGTTTCATTTTGAGGAAGACTTTAACTTGATGGTCAATGGAGAGCTGGGCCTCCTGTCCAGCTGAGAGGAGGCTGGGACTCTAATGGGTGGAAGCAGAGAGCAGTCTGCTCCCTCACCCACTACCTCTCTTCCCTTCTCCCTTCTAGGACCTAAGTCCCTTCCTTCCTTTGTTCTAGCCCTGACTATCCATATGAATTAAAACTGATACTATAAAACCCACACCTTCAAAAGAGCTCTGCATGAAAATGTCAAGTTAACCTCTTCTTGAAGATCAAAAGAGGTTGTTCATTATGTGAACCGCCCCATCTTAGCAGGGATGAGTTTTGCAAAATCCCTTCCTTTGGGATGCCATCAAGATCCTTGCTTACTCTGGGGGCACATCTGTTAGCTCTTTGTTGTAATAAGGAATTGGTGTGACCCCATTTTTTAAAAACCAGCCTGTACCTCAGAGCAGGGCCTGTCCAAAGAGAGTGGGGATGGGGGTGGGTGGGAGAATGACCATTGTCTTTGGAAAACCAGTTCCTAGGCATATAAGCTACTCTGCTGAATCATTTGTCCCTACCAGATGTCCTTGACTCAGCAAATGCAAGTTCCTGAAAAGATCAAAAGAATACTTGAGACCTAATTTCAGACCATAGCAACAACCAATCAGAGTAAGACAGGGAAAATATCTGAAATGCCAGGTGACCCTCACAGTAGTTTTGGTGATTGGTAACATGATTAGGCCATCCTGCAAGTTTAGCATATACACTCTTGCAACCCCTTGAGGCCTAAACCAATCAGTTCAAATGTATCCACCACTTGAACTAACCAATCACCCTTACCCAACTTGTTCCCACCAGTGAGTGTACTAATCAATGTTAAGAGTTATTGTTTGAGGGGCTGGGGATATGGCTCAAGTGTTAGCGCGCTCGCCTGGTATGCGTGCGGCCGGGTTCCATCCTCAGAACCACATACAAAGATGTTGTGTCCGCCGAAAACTAAAAAATAAATATTAAAAAAAAAAAGTCATTGTTTGATTTTCCCGCGGTACGAAATGATTTGCTGTGTGATGTTGTGATGCATAGAGTATCCCCAAAAACTCCTCACTGGACCAAGGGTCAGGATTCACTCCTCACTCCTCGGGACCGCTGCGTTGGAAATGGTTGTGAGTCCAGGCTCAAGCTTGCAATAAAGACTCTTGTGTGATTGCATCGGATTTGGCTCCTGGAGGTCTATTGGGGTCCCAGGAATCTAGCATTACATCAGGGCTGCCAGGGTCCCCACATGGGTTGTAGAAGGTACTCTCCCATGAGGCCTTAGCAAGAAGGCTTTACTCCCAAGTCATCTTGCAAGGATTCACTTGACACCATGGTATCCAATGATCCTCATATCCTTGTTGCATTGAAGGCAGCATCTCTCTCTTTCCTCTGTCACCATCTGTTATGCTCAAATTCGGGACCCCCAAAGACCACCAGAGACCCAAGATCAATGTAAGCAGCAAAGAGGTGTTTATTGCGAGCTAGCTTGGTCCTCCCCACTCACACAGCAACTGGTGACGCTGAGAGGCCCTGAGCCCAGGGTTTGCAGCAGTTTTATACATTCTTTGGAGAGGGCAGGGACTTCACATACATCATAGCATCCCTTAGCAAATCATCACACACCACGGGAAAATCAAATAACAACTCTAAAACATGATTAGCACATTCACTGGCAGGAACAAGTTGGGTGGGGTGATCAGTCAGTACAAAAGGGGTATTCGTTTGAACTGATTGGTTTGAGCCAAGAGGGGTGTATGTGCTGAACTACATGGTTTCCCAATTTGTTATCAACCACCATAAACCACTGGCATCCCAGGTATTTTCCTGTCTCATGCTGATTGGTGGCTGCTAGGGGGCTGCTATGGATCCCCACCTAGCCTGACTGAGTCAGGGACACCTGGCGCAGCAGATCTTTCCTGTTATTTGTAGATAAACAACTCAGCAGGGTGGGAATGTGCTTAGGAGTACTCTGTGGATCTTTCCAAGGACTAAGGTCATGTCCCTTCCTTGGATAGGCTTTGCTCTGAGATAGAGGCTGGTTTCTCACATCTTCCTTCTCTAAACTTTGCAGACCCTGGGCCTGGGCAGGGAAAGCCCAGGGATGCTTTACAACTGAGCCACATCTCCAATCCTTTTTATTTTATTATTTTTAAGACTAGCTAAGTTGTTTAGCTAAGTTGTCTAGCTAAGTTGTTTAGGACCTTGCTAAGTTGCTGAGGTTGGCCTTGAACTTGAGCTACTCCTGCCTTAGCCTCCCCAGTCACAGGCATGCACCCCTACCCCAGGCTATGGAGAGCTATTTCTGGGATAGCAGCTCACTAATTCTCAGAAAAATGATCATCTCCAAGTGATACCGCTGGTTATTGGTGATGAGTCCTGCTTCCCTACATGTTGAAGTTTGAACATCAGCGAAGCCTGCCAAGGCAAGCAGGGTTTATTTAAAAAGGGATAATGTACACTTCTCTCCGGGAGGGAGAAGGGGGCCATAGCTGGTATCCTGGTATCCCAAGAAGTGAGGTGTTCTACCCTTTTTATATGTCCTAGGCTTCCTTTGTTCTCCTGCATTTCCTCTCTTATCTCTCTCCTTCCTGTGAAGTGACTAGGCCCTGGAAGGCTCCGTGGGAGGGCCCAAAGGTGGGAAACCAGTGGGCTGAAGGAGAAAGGGCCGGATGCAGCAGCCCAGGACACATTAACCACCTTATAACTCCCTGTGGGTGGGTGGGTGTGGTAATTCCTGGGACAGATTACTTTGTCCACACATTGGAGCAGGGGCAGGTTCTTGATAGGGGTGCAGGAAGGGCTCTGAAGGAATAACATTTAAATTCCTCAGGGGATAGTCTCCTACTTTCCAGACTCAAAATTAGCCTGCTGGATCTGACCTGACTCAATTTACCTATCTCTACTGACTGCCCGTCTAATTGTGGCTTCACAAGTAGCATGCCCTATTCTCTGAGAGCAGTTCCCTGCAAAGGAGACATCTGGCCCTCACTCAACCATCTTTTATATAGTATGGTGGATGGGGGTAATTTGAGATTTGGTTTTAATGAAGTGACTACTTTTGAAAAAGCTCTGATTCTCTCCTTCTTACCTTTTCATATTTTGGAAGAACAATGTGAGTTGAAAGTGTAACTCCTCTTGTTGCAACATCCTAGGGAAAGGTCCCTTTTGTCTTTATGTAATTTTCTACTTTTCCTCTTTTCAAGGTTTTTTTTTTTTTTAATTTAAAATATATTTTATCTCATATGATTTTTTTGTTTTTTTAATAAACGGTTTACATATGAGAATTTTGCCACCCCAGCTTTCTTTTGCAGAACTTTGTATGTAACATTCCTATATTCTTTCACTTTCAGTCTACTTGTATCTTTAAACAAGTCTCCTATAGATTACCTACAGTTGAATTTTTTTTTTTTAGATCTAATTCTGTTACTCAAGCTTTTTGTTTTGATTGGTGTTTTGTAATAATGCACTTATAATCAAATAAATTTCTAACAAAATAAAAATTAAAAGAAAAGAAAAAGCTCTGAAAGAAAATGCTAATATCAGGCTGCAGTTCTCTGATGAAAGAAAGTGGGAACTTTAAACACCTGGGTTTTTTAGCTTCGGGCTTTTCTACCATTCTTAAAAAACAGGAAAAATTCCTCTCACATCTCATACCACATTAGATTTCATCTGTGCCAGATACTGCAAACATAGCAATGTATAGTCATAGTTTCTACTCTCATAGAACTCATAATCTCATGTGACATTAAACACACACACACACACACACAGACACCACCTATATCTATGCAATTTACATGTAGTAAGTGCTCTGCAGGAAAAGCGCAGTGTTATGAGACTGGACATAGGAGTGTTAGATAAGTTCTCTGGTAATTAATACTTAGCTAGAAACTGAAGTGTGGGCACAAAAAGTGGGACCCAAAAGACAGATGGGACCCAGAGTGTCTGGGACCTGATGTGGAATCCTCAGTGATTTTTAAAAACCAGCTGATGACGTGATCAAATTTGCATTAAAAAAAAAAAAAAAAGGCACTTGCAACATTCCTGCTTCAGCCTCCCAGCAACTTGAGAGGCTGAAGCAGGAATGTTGCAAGTTCAAGGTCAGCCTAAGCAACTTAACAAGACTCTGTCTCAAAATTTAAAAAAATATAAAGGGCTGGAGATGCAATTCAGTAGTAGAATGCCTGTGGATTCAAATCCCAGTACTGAAAAAACAAAGTAACCAATTAATTAAATAAAATTATACACAAAAAAATATGCAAGGGCTTCACTAAAATGGATTCATTAAAAAATGGCAAATTTTATCATGTTAGAATATTGAGGTTAAATTTGAGACCCACTAGGGTTTTTAAATTTTCCCCTGGAAATGAACAAGAGATGATAAAGTAAATGGGGAAGAGTCATGTCCAGACGTACTCTATACATTACACGATTGTAGGCTTTGTTACTAAAAATCCATGGGGTTGGGGGGACCATAATGCTTTCTCCATAAAAAAAGGGCATCTACATTTCCAATAGTGTTATGCTCGAATTCGGGACCCCCAAAAGACCACCAGAGACCAAGATCGATGTAAGCAGCAAAGAGGTGTTTATTGTGAGCTAGCTCGGTCCTCCGAGCACACACAGCAACAGGTGACGCTAAGAGGCCCCGAGCCCAGAATTTGCAGTAGTTTTATACATTCTTTGGAGAAGGCAGGGACCACCACATACATCATAGCATCTCTTAGCAAATCATCACACACGGCGGGGAATATCAAATAACAACTCTAAAACATGATTAGTGTATCAAGTGGCGGGAAATAATCTGGAAAGAATTATTGGTTAGTTCAAGGGGTTGACGCACTTAAAATTGATTGAGGTCCCAAGTAGAATGAGATTGCTTAGGTCTTTCAATAGAAGGCATAGCTTTCTGGAAATCTTGTCTTTATTAATATATCTTTGAGAATTTTTGCTGTAATGTCATATTCGTGGGACCCCAATAGTCATCCAGGAGCCGAATCTGATGCAATCACACAAGAGTCTTTATTGCAAGCCTGAGCCTAGTTTCACAACTGTTTCAGATGTAGCAGTCCCTAGGAGTGAGTCCTGGCCCTTAGTTCAGTGAGGATTATAGGTTTTGGGGGGGATACTCTATGCATCACAACATCACACAGCAAATCATTTCAGGAAAATTAAACAACTCTTAACATTGATTAGCACATTCACTGGGAGGAACAAGTTGGGTAAGGGTGATTGGTTAGTCTAGAGGTGGATACATTTGAACTGATTGGTTTAAGCCACAAGGGGTTGCAAGAGTGTGTATGCTAAACTTGCAGGGTGACCTAATCATGTTACCAATCACCGAAATACTGGGAGGGCCACCTGGCATTTCAGATATTTTCCCTGTCTCATGCTGATTGGTGGTTGCTAGGGGGTTGCTATGGGTCCTCACCTAGGGTAACTGAGTCAGGGACACCTGGTGCCACAGATCTCTCCTGTTAATAACTCAGCAGGGTGGGTATGTGCCTAGGAGAGCTCTGTGGGTTTTTCCTAGGACAAAAGTCACGCCCCCTCCCTCTGGACAGGCCTTGAGGTAGAAGCTGGTTTCTCAAAAATGGAGTCACATCAGTTTCTCATTGCCTTCCCATCGGACCCAAACCTCAGTTTTATGGGTTGGATATGTGGTATCCCTGAAAAGCTCATGTGTGAGATAGTAAGATGTTCAGAGGAGATGATTGCTATAAATCCCTTAACCTAAACTGACGTGGATTAATTGGGTAGTAACTATAGGCAGGTAAAGTGTGAGTGGAGGAAATGGGTCACCCGGGGGCACGCCTTTGGGGTTTATATTTTGTCCCTGGTGAGCAAAACTTCTGCTTCCTGACTGTCATGTCCTGAACTGCTTTCCTCCACCATGCCCTTGAGCCATGATGTACTGCCTCACTGTGGGCCCAGAGCTATGGAGACAACTGACCATGGACTGAACCTCTAAAACCATGAGACAAAATAAACTTTTTCTCCTCTACACTGTTTTGTCAGGTCTTTTGGTCACAGTGATGGGCTGGGGTTGTAGCTCAGTGGTAGAGCGCTTGCCTAACATATGTGAGGCTCTGGGTTCAATCCCCTGCACCACATAAAACTAAATAAACACAAGTATTGTGTCCATCTACAACTAAAAAACAAAACAAAACAAAACAAAAACAAACCACTGCGGGGGTTACGCATGTAGCTGAGTGGTAGAGCACTTGCTTAGCATGTGAGAGGCCCTGGAGTCAATTCCCAGAACCACATACATGTGTGCACATACACACATACATATACAAGCAAGTAAATAAATAAAAACTGAAAATACTGCTGTATTATGAAGAAAGGGGTCAGCAAACATAGCCTGGATCCTCTCCTCTTCTAGGTTTGCTGTCCATAGAGATACTGCTAGTTGATCCCAGGAAGATGTAGATAGGTGGTTGCAACTCTCCTTCCTGCAGACCCTAGATGTGGCCTTGAAAATCTCAGCAAAGTACTCTAAACAACTATCTGCAGCTGAATTTGAGATATTCCTAAAGATGCTGTGTTGCCCAGGTTGGCCTCGGTCTCCTGGGGCTCAAGGAATCCTCCTGTCTCAGCCTTCCAAGTAGTTGGTGTTACAGGTGTACGCCACATCTGACAATTTCCTGCTCTTTAGAATTACATATCTCATAATCTCTTGGAAAATAAAATAGTCCAAATGCATTAACCAAGATATAATCAGCTTACTTTATCCCATTTCAATTATGTGAATCTTTTTTTGTACTTTAATTAAATTTGGGGTATTACATACCCAAAACACTTTCAAGCAATTTAAAGAACCCAGCTGAAAATGTTCCAGGCACCTTTTTCTGTTTGTTTTTTAGTTTTTTACCTTTATTTTTATGTGGTGTTGAGGATGGAAGCCAGTGCCTCACTGTGCTAGGCAAGTGCTCCACCATTGAGCTACAACCCCAGCCCCCAGGCACACATTCTTAAAGAACTTGGCATTCTTTTTAATGAGAATGCTGTAGAGAATCATCATGTATTCTATATGGGGGAAAAACCCGCAATGTGGGCTTCTGTTGTCTTTCTTGCAGTGATTTATTTTAATGAAGAATTCATGCCAGGCATGGTGGCAAACACCTGTAATCCCTGTGATTCAGGTATCTAAAGTAGGAGGATCTCAAGCTCCAGGCCAGTCTTGGCAAATTAATAAGATCAGCTCAAATTTTTCAAAAGGAGCCGGGGATGTAGTTCAGTGGTAGACTGCCCTTGGGTTCAATGCCCAGTACCAAATAATAATAATGATTCAGGAAGTAAGAGATGAACTTGATTGGTAATGGTTAATATGATTGAAGAGGGTAGAGAGTGTAAACATAAATGCAGCTGTAAGAATGCATGCTTCAGAAAAGAAATCAATCCATTTAAAATGGTATAGATAATTTGTCATAGTTATAATTGGTTGGTTTCTTTGAGAAGCTAAAAATGTATGAGGCATAATAAAACATAATCAGTGCAGCAGAAACAAGAGTGTTCCTCTGCATTGTATGATCAACATAGGACACTCCACAGGATCTGATGGGGGCAGTTTAATGTTCCCACTGCTAAAATCTGATTTCCAAAGCATTAACTCCAAGTCAAAGTTTTGTGCAGGATAGATTTGGTCCACAGATGAATGCTTCTCACTCATGGTCAATAAGCATGTGATCTTTTACAGGACATTATTACTATTTCTAGTCTATACAGCATATTCTCGTTTTCAAATGTAAACATAACAGGAAAGCCATTGACAAGACAGCAAGCTATAGACTGCTCAGATGTTCCAAGACTGATCAGATGTTTCTTAAAACTGACTACTTAGTGCCTGTGTGACTTACCTCCTGAACAGGTTTGCTGATGTTGTCCTCCTTGGATTCACCATTCCATAGCAAATCTGAAAAAATGGCTGATCTCACGTTAATAGAAAATGAAGCATTCATGGCTTTGCCTCCTATACAACAAATATTCTTTCAAAAATGATGTTTGAGTACTGCAACTTCACTCTTTAGACCAACAAGAAAGGTTTTAGCCAATCCTGAAGATTGTGCTAGCTTTGGCAAGGGGAAGAATGCCAATAAGTATCTTCGACCAGATGAGAATGAAACATGTAAGAAGAGCCTATCTGAATGACCTTGAAAATACTGTTCCATTTCTTGGTACTGTACCATTACATTAATTGAATGGTCCAGACCTCTCTACAACCATGCTGTACTTCAGCCTTTAGTTGGAACATAGATTTACCACACAATTGTGTATCCGACATCGCAACCCCAGCCAAATAGAGCTTTGGCTTCCTTTGTTGGATATGAAATTACTTTTTCAATGACCTCCAGGTTGCATAGATTTAGCTGTAAAAAAAATCAATTTCCTCATTATGCGATTAGTTTCTAAGAATTCTACATTTACATACATAATGAATATTTCCTGAAGATTTAGGTAGGAGGGGAGCAGAGAAATTAAGAGATGAGGCCAGGCACAGTGGCACATGCCTGTAATCCCAGTGACTCAAGAGTCTGAGACAGGAGGATTGCCAAATACAAAGCCAATCTCAGCACTTCAGCAAGGCCTTGAACAACTTAGTGAGACCCTGCCTCAAAATAAGCAATAAAAAGGGCTGGGAATGTGGCTCAATGGTTAAGCAATCCTGGGTTAAATCCCTAGTATTAAAAAAAAAAAAAAAATTGGGGAAAACCTATTTTAAAGATTAGCATCACAAATATCCTTTATTCTTGGTTTGTATTTGCTCTAGAAATTTAACAATAATTCTTGACTTTTGATTCTTTTACAAGAATTCTGATTGTTATAATTTGCAATGTTCATCAACATTTCATATTGTGAATCTATTTTAAAAAATGCACGTATGAGAAATCCATATTTAAATGCTGCTATAACAGCCATATGAAATAAGAATTTAGAGAATTAAAACTGTTTTACTTAAAACTATTAAAGGTACTGTTTTGTCTCAGACATTGCATGTTTATATTTTAAGAAATAACGTCACATTTAGTTGCTGTTTTGTGCATATAGATAAATAAGTATACAACTACATCTTTACTACAACTCCAAAGAGGTGGGCTGGTAGGTTGCCCAGTTTCACCAGAAAAGGCATAAGGCCATCGATACCGTGTAAGCTACTTCTCAGCCAGACCTTTTTCTTGTTCTTATTTTTAGTTAGTACTTTCATGGTTATTGTATTTAGTTTTCTTTATGTTTCACCAAATTTTAAAGCTACATTGTCAGAAACCCTGGAAATGTCTAAGATCTTACAGATTAGAGAAGTTTAAATGCATAAGAACATAGCAATTACATTTTAATTGCTTACTTGAAAAAGCAGTTACTGTCACACAAAAACACTTAAGAGTAAAAAAATGAATGAAATTTTGTTGGACCCAAAAGTTATTAAATTTTTATTGTAAAAATACATAACATTAAATAATATATATAAAACATTAAATCTGTTTTTTACGTGAACGATTCTGGGGCATTAAGCACATTCATATTGTTATACAACCACCACATCCATCTCCAGAAATTTTTCAACATTCATCCCAAATAAATCTCTGTATTCATTAAGCACTCTCAGTCCTCTTCTCCCTCCTGTCCCTGGCAACAGTCATTCTATTTTCTGGCCCTATGAATATGAATATCCTAGGAACCTCTTCTAAGTAGAATCATATGGTATTTGTCCTTTTGTCTGGCTCATTTTACTTAATATCTTCGTGGTTTATCTATGCTGTTGTGTGTATAGAACTTTCTTCCTTTTTAAGGCTGGATGATATTCCAATGTGTGTGTGCACCACATTTCATTTATCCATTCAATCAAGGGACACCTGGATTGCTATTTTTTGACTACTGTGAATAATGCTGCTATGAACATGGGTATAAAAATATCCATTATATAGTACTTCTTCCCTTTTTGGGGGTATCATGGTGTTAACATCCACTCTTCCCAATCTCAATGTGCCTAGACTAGAACACAATAAATACATCAATCAAACACGAAACCAAAAAGGCAGTGGAATAACCCTATCAGCTTTCTCTTGCATCACTTCTCACTCAGCATGATAAAAACCTGACATCTTAACACCTACCAACTGCCTTAGAGATGTGGCAGTCCTCTAGGCCTAGGCAAGCTTGTGGACCAGAAATGGGAGCCGGCACAGCTCCGTTTGTAGAAGTATAGCAGCAATTCCAAACTACACCCACACTCAGCTCTGCAATTTCCAAAAGATGTGGGTGTGGATGCTGAGGTCAAGGTTAAGCAAGTATAAACTCAGACGAATTTTTATAAAACTAGTCACAGAGAAAACAGGAAGATCAGGGAAGGTGGTGAAATTCCCACTAAGGCCAATAACTGCACAACACATTAGTCCCCGAAGCACTTTTTCCACCTGCTAAAACACTAAAAATCAGGAGAGTTTTAAATTACTTGAGAATTCACCAGTCCCAGAATTCTCTTCCTAGGAGTTCTTCCAGAACTTCTGTCATAAATTCCTTCTCTGTTTGAGAGAGAAAACTCTTAAGGAATTTTAGGAGCAGCAGTGTAATACACAACTGGGCAGAACCGTGTGTGTGTGTGTGTGTGTGTGTGTGTGTGTGTTGAGGGGGGTAATGGGAATTGAATACCCAGGCCTTGTGCACGCTAGGCAAGCTACATCCCCCCCACACTTTTTTTTTTTTAATTAAAGACAGGGTTTCTCCAAGTCACCCAGGCTGGGCCTAGAACTTGTGATCCTCTCCTGTCTCAGTCTCCCAAGTACTTGGGATTACAGGTGGGTGCTATACTCCTCTATTAATAAAACCATAGCTGAGTTTATGGCTTAAAGAAGTTTTGAAGTGGGCATGGTGATGCATGCCTATAATCCTAGTGACTCAGAAGCAGAAGCATGAGGATCACAAGTTCAAGTCCAGCTTCAGCAATTTAGCAAGGTCCCATCTTGAAATTTAAAGGGCTGGAGATATGGCTCAGAGGTTAGGAACCCCTTGGTTAAAGCCCTGCTACCAAAAAAAAGTTTTGAGAGGTTATGTGAAGGTACTGGGTGCTCCAATGTGCTCAGAGTGTTTTGTACAACAGTTCAGAGCCAAGCAGTTATGGCTCAAGGGGTCACCACAAGGAAAGGCTGCTTTTTGGGTGGAAAGGAAAGAGGTTAGAGAACTGTGAACCTAAAGAGGAACAGTGACCAGGATGGTGAAGACTAGAACAATGGACAACAGGGATTGCTCCCTACAGATCCCCTTTCGTCCTCAGACCATTCCAGTGGAGGACTTGATAATACAACTGCCAGTATCTGAGACACTGAAGAAGTGGTCTTGACTAGTGGGGAAAGGTCCACTGTATATTACAGTCACATGTATGTTCTTGCCTTCCCTGGCTCTTGCGTCCCAGGTATAGGTAGGTACAAATAGGGCCTGTCCTCAGCAAGCTCTGCCTCAGTACTCAAGCTCAGTGCTCTGGGTTCTTTCACAGATCAGCCATCTACAGGGTACTAAGACTCCTAGATAGACACGAGCCTAGAAGAGGCAATAGGTTCCTGCTCATGCTTGAGCCTAAAATATGTTACATGAAATGACATGCAGTGGACTGTGATCCAACATAAAGTCATGTACTTTGATATGCATTCATTGGTATTTCATATGTAGAGTGCTTTTAGGAGTCTGTAGAAAGAGGGATCACTGGCAGAAAGAATTTGAGAATGGAGATTTTCTAACAACCCCACCCTCTACCCCCACAGGAGTATTCTCTAGACTAGGATGCAGGTTAAAGATGCCTGCTCTGCTAAATTTCCTAGGCCTTCCTGCAAATATACTGAGTTGGTATGTATAATTTCATATCCCTGAAATCAACGTGTGTCAGGTTTTGCAGTCGAGTAGTCCTTGTTCACCTGACGGAAATAATTTACATTTTATTTTTATCTAAAAAATATTGCAATATTGTCATTCAATGAATGTTTTCTCAATCAGAGGAGATTCTAAACATCTTGAAAGGAACATGACAGGCTGCCATCCATTCCTTAAACACAATGATGAATTTTACTCATGCAGTAATTATCAATACGGTTCGACAAGTAGAGCTTTCCTTCTGCCTAGGACAAATTTCATTTTGAACATTTAATAGTGTAGTGCCAAGTGTCAGCCTATCCTAATCAGGTTACCCTTCACAATTACAAAATGGCACAAATTTCTCCGAATACCACTCCAGAAAACATAATTCATATTTAGTATTTCCTAATATCAAAATCTCCTAAAGATTCAAAGGTTCCAAAAATCTTATACACGTTTTGCTCAGCACAACAATATCTGTGCTGCCAAGCAAACTACCACGTCGTGGTTTTCCTTTCACATTATGAAACAAAGCAGAGAGATGGGGTAACCTTCTCTATGGCTTAGGAGAAACAAAAAGGAATGGTGCATCCCACTCTTCTTTCACCATCTGTCTTTCTTCCTGAGCACGAGGAGGCTCCTCGGGTGGAAGGCAAGATGGCTGCCATCCTTCAGTTATCACAGTACTGTACCTTTAGAATGGACAGCATCAGCACTGTGATAACTGAGCCAGGGCAGCCTGTCAGTCACTGTACTGGTCAGCAGTGTTCTCTCTGGGCAGCTGCATTACTCCCTCAAAGACTCCCCACGAAGTGAAGGATTAAAAGATCCCCTTCTGGTTGAAGACGTGAGGCGGCAGAAGAAAAAGGGTTGGAGTCCAGCAGTAGTGAGGCTGAAATATTAAAAGGCCCAGTTGAATTACATTAGAATGAGAGGTGAACATGTGATTTATACATATTAATGAGGATGAACAACCATGTGATTAGGCTTTCACAATGATAATACATCAAGTAAGCAGTAAGCTTCCCAGAGACATCTCCTCCATGCATGTACTCAGACTCCAGCTCCCTGACTTCAGTCATGCCACAAATATTTACTGAGGCACTATTATTTTCCAAGACCTCTTCAGGATGTTTAGGTAGACAAATGAAACATGGTTCTTGCTCCTAAACATGGCAATAATGCTTTATATTTTCCTAACACTCAATAAAACTTCTGTTTTCTCATTTGACTTTCACAAGAACCTTACAGGGTTAACAATGAATTATTCATTAACTCATCCAAAGAGGATTATGGAAATAGCTAAGATATCATTACCGCCCTTTTCACAGATACGAAAAATGACTAAGAAAGGTTAGGTGACTTACCTGAGATCATATCACTAAAATTATGGCAAACCATAGCAGGCCCAAATCCATGGTCAAAGATGGAACTCTTTGCTTTTGTCTCTCATCCACCCCTAGCTCTCCTACTCAACCAACAGGATGTTCAGTTTATACCTTTTATCCAAACATAAGGATTTCTGAAAATGTCTACTTTCTGCTTATGAGTATTAGTTTCTCATTAACTCAGGTCATGAAGCAGGAACTAGTGCAGTTTTATAATTTAAGAAGAAATTCAAGCCTAGCATGTGAAGCATGCCTGTTAATCCCAGCAGATTGGGAGGCTGAGGCAGGAGGACTGCAGGCTCAAAGCCAGCCTCAGCAAGGCTATAAGCAACCTAGTGAGATCCTGTCTCAAAAAAAAAAAAAAAAAGCAAGATCCTACTTTCATAGCTAGGAACATACTCAAGTTGATGACATTGGTAGATAAGTATTTAGCACACCTGTGGGATGTTTTTCACTATAGTTTATGCAATTATACAGTTATAGGGGTACAAGAATAAGTGGACAGTCTTTGGAATGCCTTTTTTCCCCTTATTTTAAAAAAATTTATAAAAAAAAATTTTTATAAAAAACGCTTTACCACTGAGCTACAACACCAGCCCCTGGAGTGCCTTTAAAAAAAATCAACATACATGCCGGGCACAGTGGCACATGCCTATAATCCCAATGATGCAGGAGGCTGAGGCAGGAGAATCACAAGTTCAAAGCCAGCCTCAGTAATGGCGAGGCGCTAAGCAACTCAGTGAGACCCTGTCTCTAAAAAAAAAGCTACAAAATAGTGCTGGGAATATAGCTCAGTGGTTGAGTGCCCCTGAGCTCAATCCCCGGTACCCCCTCTTCCAAATCAACACACTGTCTTTGAAATTATCTGTACCTTTGACTTATACCCTGAAATCATTTCAATGATGATTCTTACTTTTGATAAAAGGTACAAAAAGACTCTGAAATTGGAATTCAAGAGTCAGAATATCAACTTATTAAAACCATGATTCACTCAGGGTTTTTCCACGTCAGTCATAAGGTCTCAAGTTATTTCAGTATGAGTGGAACTTGACAGATATTTGAAAAATAATTATGTTTTCAATTAGACATTTGCTCAATTTCAAAGACTCATTATCTGCAAATTAGATATTAGCACTGTACTTCAAATAAGTCAGATAGATGAATCAGTTCTGTAGTTCAGCAGAAGTCAGAAAAGAGTACAGTCAATCTAGTTCAACTATTAACTGTATGTACTATGAAACTGACCTTATCTTCACAAAAGTGATATCGAATAAAATAATCCACCTCCACACAAATTAAAAACAATATTCTCTAAAGTGCAAAAACATCCAAATGTTAAGGAGGTCATCATCTAGGTCGCAGCCAACTGATGTAATACAGAGTTGAAACACGAGAGGGCAATGAAGATTTAAAAAACCACCACGACAGGCTAGATCTCACAGCCTAAGTAAGGTTCCTGGAACTCACTGCGTATTTTCACCCAAATTATAAACATCTGTTAGGTGAACCAAGACACTGCAACTGTTAGAATAAAAATTTTAGTTTTTGATTCATCAAGAAGGATAAAAAGATTACCACCTAACGTTTTCTGACCATAAATTCTGTCGGCTTTATAAAAGACACAGTACCCACTTACCCTGAAATACTGGATGCTGGAGAAGTATGGGAACAAATACCCTTGAGATACTTACTAGCTGTGAGACAGCGCTTTGCTGAGATTGAGTATTAGTGCAAGTGGATTTCTAAATACAAAAGACAAAAGGTGAACTTAACGTGTAATAAGCTGAAAAGTTGAAATTCACTCCATTAAGCCATTGCCCTAAATCACACAACTACTGAACATTTTTGGTAAAATAAAAGATATTTCCTTTTTTAAACTATTTTTTCCTCTCATTTTTTCCTACCTAAATTGGTAAAAAAAAAAAAAGGCCAAGCATTAATAATGATACGAAGCAAACTGTCATTATTCTGTTAATACTTAAATTTACATTCCCTTAGACTAATTCAAAAGCAGCTTCAGAGGAATAAAAATATATTTCCCAAATATTTTTAAATAATAATAAATGCTTCAAAAGTGTAGTTTTTTTTCTTCTGGGACATTACTCTTTGTAAATGTACATTTTTGAAAAACAAAACCTAACAGAAACATTTTTTTTATATATACTTTTTTTTATAAGATTTTTTTTTCATTAAAAACAAGTTGCCATAGGTACTCAGGCTATAGGAAGAAAGTACCCTGTAAAGTAAGGGGAGGAGAAAGCAGTGATGCCAAATACTTTCCTCCAAAGAACAAACTGATTTTAAATGCAGCTCTTCTAAGAAAAATGATAAAATAGAGCCATTTCTTCATGATGCATGCCCCAAATACTAGCTTGAAAAGCAAGTACTTCTGTACCATTGATATACCAAAGAACTTGCTTCTTTGGTGGAATACAAATGTATATTCAAAACACACATGATGTTCTTATTATCTACAAACTGAAAATGAACATATGATTCTAAACCTTTAAACATCAATTATATATTCAATAATTAGAAATACTGTGAAACAAGTTGCTGGAATGTCAAAGTATTTTAAAACTATAGCTGTTTAAATCCACTGTTCTTTTAACTAAAGGGAGATTTTTTTCCCCCTATTTGAAAACCATAACCCAATTTAATGACAAATCATAATTGTAAAATGTGACCACACTGTGATGCTGTAAAAATGTACTGTAAGCAAAAGATGCTCAAATGTTAACTTCTCAGTCAGGTAAGGTGGTGCACACCTGTAATCCCAGCAGTTCAGGAGGCTGAGGCAGGAGGATTGCACATTTGAGACCAGCTTCAGAAATTTAGTGAGGCACTAAACAACTCAAGAGATACTGTCTCAAAATAAAATATAAAAGGCCTGGGAACACGGCTCAGGAGTTAAGAGATGGAATCCAGGATTCCATCTCCCGGTTATACAAAACAAAAACAAAACAAAGGTCAACCTCTGCTTTATCAGAAACATACAGCATGTACACCTGCATTTTACTGCAAACTTTGCTATATAATAGTTTTTTAAACTTGTGTCAAAGATTTGTGGGAAACCTAGAATGAAGAGGTTACAGATTTTTTTTTTTTTTTTTTTTTTTTTGAGACAGGGTCTAAGTTGCTTAGCTTTGCTAATTTGCTGAGGTTTGCTTTGGACTTTCGATCCTCCTGCCTTAGCTTCCCTAGCTACTGGGATGACAGGCCACCATGCCTGGCTCAGACTGTTTTCTAGTTTAAGGAGAATGAAATTGGTTAAAGTAGCAAGGAAAAGTCAAGGATCACTGCCCTGTGCAAAGTCACGTCCAATCTTCAAGAGGAGCATTAACTAGGAGTGATTACAGAATGGTGTCACTGTTTTACCTGCTTCATACATTGGCCTCTAAACAGTCTCAGGCTATAAACCTTAGCAGCCATATGGATAAAAACACTTTTGCAGCAACACACAGAGAGAAATGACCTTTCTTCTCTTATGCCGACTGGGATTTTAGTTCAGAAAGGATCCAGGGGACTAAAAATTTACAAATAAATGAACTAATTCATATATTCTATTTTATGGGTCTTTTCCAAAACTTCATACATGAAATTCAGCGTAAGTGTTTTTTAGTCTGTCTACTCCATGTTTATTTAGCCTTCTGATGTTGCTCTAGTATGCACTCTCCCCACCTCCCAGACTTTGGCTTTTACAGTTTGCTCACGAGTCAGTTTTATTCTGAGTTCACCTCTGTATTGTACCCTTTTAGAATAACTGGTCAAAAATACACCAGTTAACCTCAAAACAGTCTCAATTAATTGTGCCTAAAAAACTATGATATCCTCATTACGATTGCACTGCCATTTAAAAATGCTGGATCTTAGGTTTTCAGATTCCCTTAATGGATAGCTAAAGGGGACAATACTAAAGACTTGCCACTGACCTCCAATTCTAGAGCTGCAGGCCGTTCCAGAAACACAATTACACTCCACTTTTCTGCAGAATCCACCATTCTCACAGCTTCTACTCCTCCATGTGTAAAATAAACACATTTATACTTGTAACACACCACAGGGCACTGCGCATACCAAGTGCTGTGCTATACACTTCGGCACTGTTTATGTCTTGCTTCCTGAAGTCAACAGCCCTCTTCCTAAAGTCAGAACCTGTTTTCTTCATGTCCCTTCAAACACTCTCAGACATTTGCACAAAGTACAAGCTAAGCAAATATTTAATTAATTGATTAGCCTCTTCATTTTTTTTTCAGGAACCCTCTAAATCAGATTATCAACAAAAGCATGTTTAATTCCAGTCTGTACGATCTTACAAGGTACTTGACCATTTGTCATCTATAAAATGAGGGGATAGTAGCAAAAGGCCTCTAAATCCCCTCCAGTGCATTACTGAATCTCATTAGACAAAACAAAACCCCAAAGACAGTACTATCGCCATTCATGTTTTTTTGGAGGAAAGTAGCCAGCTACACTGTGAGCCTAATTACTAGTGGTAGATCCCTGATGTGGGGGGCAGAAAGTAACTGAAGGAAAGGAAAAAATTAAATAGAAAGTAAATGAAGGTAATGGATGAGTAACATCATTAAAACCCCAACAGGTGTCACAACTGTTTTCTGATGTATTTTGTTATGCCCAGGAGCCTTTTACAAAAGCAGCTATGGCCAGGTATATGGGTACTCAAAATTTCCTACAGACACCCCGGCTAGCCCCTCCAAGGTTAGCAGGTTCTAGAGAACCTTCACATTTTTTATTGCCCTCCCTTAGTAGGATACAGCTCCTAAACAGAAATCTACCAAGCAGTCACCAGGAGGTCTCATACAGTAATACTTTAATTCTCTTGAAATTCCCAAATCTTTACATGGAATATAGCAGTAGAAAGTAGGTAGCTGACAAATATGAAGTAATATTTCACACAATCACCTCTTTTGAAATTAAACCATGGAAAAAAAGGAATAATACTGTAGACCAGAGTTGTCCAAAAGAAGTATAACATAACACACTGTATACACATATTGAAATATCACATTGTATGTCCAAGTGCTATGTGTTGAATAAAAATATATATATTTTTAAAAGCATAATATAAGCTACATATGTAATTTTAAGTTTCCTGGAAGCCACTTTTAAAAAGGCTAAAAAAAAAATCAGTGGGTGAAATTAACTTTATTTAAATTTAACTTTATATATCCAAAACATTATCTAAACATGTAATCAATATAAAAATTATTAATGAGCTATTTTACTTTTTTGTTGTTGTTGTTACTAAGTCTTTGAAATCTGGAGTGTATTTTTACAGCCCAATTCCCAATTTCAATGCTAAATTTTCAAGAAGTACTTAATCTGTGTTTATATTTCTTAATATTTAGTTTAATTGGATACACATATGCCTAATATATCTCCAAACATATTTAAGTATTCCGATAACTGATAGTGTGAATTTTGAAAATTAAATAAAACTAAGAACTCAGCTCATCTTCTCAGCCATTTCAGGAGGCTAACTGATGCACATGTGGCTAGCAGCTACCCTATTAATGCAGGTAAAGGCAATCCTGTCTCTAGTACCTTGATTCTTTTAAACCTCAATCAGAACAAAAGATGTTGCTTGTCAACCAGCAAGTCCTTCTACAGTATCTACCAGGCACTCAACTTATGTCAAGTGCTTTCTGCCCCACTTCCAATCCTTTAAGTCGTCAGTACTTCAGTGACTGATCATTTACAAGGCAGTCCTCCCCAGACAATTTTGGGAAAGGCTGGTAAAGAGAGAAAGGCTCATTTCGATTTAAGGACATAAAAAGAGACACTGAGATTCAAAGACTCTACAAGGCAAAGGTAGAAAATCCCGACACTGTTACTCCTTTGTCTGGGATGTTTGTCACCCTGCAAAAGTTACTTTGCGGTCATTGTTTATAATGAGCCTCTCAACTTACATAGAGCAGCTGTCACTGATCCTCAGAATCTCTGCCTTCTTCAAGTGCCCCCTCCTAACTTCCCCCAACCACCTTTGTAGCTATACACACAGTACAGCACATTCCAGGAGCCCCTCTTTAACTAATTCTGAAAAGTGCTTGTTCTTGTTGACATACTGAAACATATGAATAATTCAATAAATAAATCTCAAACCAAACTATTAATCATTCATTGCTCTGGGTACCTGAATCTATCTTGAGAAAAGCTTTTCTGAAATACCTGGAAAGTATCTTCCCTCTCTTCCCCAAAGGAACCAATTGCAAACGTCACAGCTTTCTCTACCTTCTCACCCCCCCCCTGTCAAAGTTCACTATGTTCCTCCTGCAGCTGATTTAAAAGTTGATCTTTTAAAGGAGCTGGATTCCTAAGGTAGTTCTATTTTGGGCCTTCTTCCTGTTCTGAAGCTAAAGTTGGAAGGGCTTAGGTGGTGATGTCATGGAAGGGAGACTCTTAGCTGTTACAGAAGGGTCTTCCCTGGCAATGCAGGGGACACTCTGGGGCATCTTTCTCCCCTCCTTCCCTGTGGAGTTCCAGCTATTCATTAGCCAAGAAGAAAACAAATTCAAATAAGCGTGCAAACATTTACTTATTTTACATGCTGAATATGTCACAAATGAAAGGAGAAAAATGTCTCCTTCTAGAGAATAAGGGTGACCATCTCTTTCTCTATCCATCTTCTTCCCCCAATAATCTATGAAGGGCCAGGAGCAAGAAGGGTGGTAGAATAACACAGTTATAACAGAATAACACGCTGGTAAGAATAACACAAGGATTATATATCTAGGAGGCTTGAAGAGAGAAATACTGTTATGATATTCCAGAGAGAAATCCTTGAGTCCCTTCTCTTCCCTTGTTTCCTCCTCCCTTTGGAATGGTTAGACTTGGGGCTGGGTGTGCCGTCTGCTTGGGAGGCGTGTTTGGCTCTGGAAAACCAAAAGGGGCCAGGGTGCCGCCCAGGGGGAAAAAAAAAAAAAAAGCTGCTTAGGCCTGCTTCTGAGCTAAGTTTAGGAGAAGGGTAGAGGGGACTGCAAGATGTGAGCAGACTTCGATTGGAAGACCCACTGGGGAATAAAACACAGCACACTGGGCCGAAGGGGGCCACCTCTCCCTTTCACAACCTAAGCCTAGCTGTTGGTTGCCAGTGGTAGGGTATGGGGGTGAAGGAAGAGAAAAATCCCGACACAACTGTGGACCACAACTTGCCAGGAGGTTGAAGACAGATGTGCTGAACGCAATCAGCAGGTGAAAGGAGCGCTTTCTGTCAATTCTAGGGTATTGGGGTTCTAGCTAAGAGACCTGAAACTACAGGGGATTCCCTGGTTTCTCAGCTCACCTCTTCTCCAAAGCGGATAGAAGCATAGGTGTGGTTATTCTCCAATAAGGTGGCAGCTGGCGTGCGGGCTGCGGAGTGAGGGAAAGGATTCCGCAGGGAAGGCAGTGGGGTCAGCTACGGCCAGGAGCTGGGGTATCCTCCAAGTCTCCTCCCCCTTCTTGAAAACCGACCTGGACCAGCATAAATTACAGCCACACACCCCCCTCCCCAATAATGTTTCTAAAAAAAGAAACAGTCTCTCACACTAACATAAAAAACTGGAGCCCTGATTGATGGAAATAAACAGGTGAGCCCAGAGAGAAGCGGGAAAAGACCAGGAATGGGAGAAAGAAGGGGGAGGCGTTCCCGAACGTGCGGAGAAAACGAGGCTTCCCCGCTCTCCCTCCACACTCCCTTCCTTCTGGCTCAAGAGAATCTGCGTGGCAGGGCACAAGCTAAAAATGCCACTCTGACAGACACTCCCGCCCCACACACCCGCTCCCATTCTCCCGCCTACCCCAGGGTCCAGCGTCCCGGCCTCGTGGTAGCGCTTGGTCCCCTAGGCACACTCGCCGCGCCGGGCTCGCCCTCACCCCGGACCGCCGCCGCCGCGGGGACTCCGGTCTTCCTCTCTCCTCCCTCCCTCCTCCTCCTCCTCCGCCTCCTCCTCGCAGACTCCTCCCGCCGGATCCTTCATGTAAACAACATCCAGGCTCTATTTACAGTCGCCGCCGGACGGCGAGGAACCCACGCCAGCACCCTGGAAGAAGGCGGGGGTGGGGGAAAAGCGAGTGCGCAACATTTACACACACCCCGCCCCGCCCCTCCGTGCCGCTCCCCGAGCCCTCCTCCAACCTGCGCTGTCCCCGGCCCGGCGCGGGCCCCGGGGAAACCGCGGAAATGCCCATGGGCGAGGCCCCCACCTTAGGAAAAATAACACACCCTAACAACAACAAACCCAGCCCAGCAACACCTCCGAGTCGAGTCCGTCCCGGAGTGCAGAGCCCAGGGCCGCCCCGGGCCGCCGCCCCCGCGCCCAGCCCCCTACCCCGAGGTGGCGAACTGCGTGCGGTCCCCGGAGGCGGCAGAAGGCAGGCGCCCAGCGCTGGGCAGTGGCGCGCCCTCTGCCCCCCTCGCCGCCCGGCCCGCCCCCTGTCCCCCGCGCGGCGCCGAGGGAGCCGGGCCCGGTGTCTGCGTGTGCAAGTGCGCGCGCGCCGCGGCCAGCCTCGCCGGAACGGCTCTTTTTCGCCCCCGCGCCTCCCCGCGGCCCCGGCCCGGCTGGGGCGCGCCGCGAGCTCGGGCCCAGAGCGCAGCGGCCCGCGTTCCACCGCGGCGCACGGCGCGCACACGGACGACAACACGGTTGCTCGGAGTCCCGCGCGGTCGCCCGCCTCCCGCGGCCACCGGGCCCCACGCGAGCCCCGCCACCCCCGAGCCCGGCCGGTCGGCCCCACACCCACCTGCGCCCCCGGGGGGTCCCGGGCCCCCCCTTCCTTTGTTCTTCCCGCTATTTGCATGAGGATTATCTAATGACGCAGCAAGGCTCGCCACAACGTGACCGTCGCCATTTTTCTGTTTTTATTCTATCTCTGCCATGTGATAGATGGGGGGGGGGGGTTGGAAATGGGAGAGAGACAGGATTAAAAAAAAAAAAACTTCCGGGTCTCATGACCGGGAAGGGAGAAAAACAAAAGGGAGACGAGACACAACTCTAAGGGAAGGATGTGTGTGTACGTGTGTGTGTGTGTGCGCGTGTGTGTGTTGGCGCGCGTGCGCGCCCGCCTTTCCCTCCTCTGCTGTGAGAAGGGAGGCTCCGCCAGCGGACCCGGAGCATCCTTCCACCCCAGAGAGCCCGGCGATCCCGGTGGGCTCAGATCGTAGCCTCTAGTTGTGGCGGTTGCCTACCCTGGCTCCACCACCGCCTCAAAAGCTCGGGGAAGCTGTCAGTTTGGCTCCTTCTCCGGCTGCCTTCACTTAGCTGTCCGCCCCAGCCTCGCGCTCTAGCTCCCGGCGTCTGGCTGGTTATACTCAAGAGAAGTCTCGCCGTTACCTTGCGAGGGAAAAATGATAGTTTAAAGGTCACCGTATTTCTTAAGTTTTAAAACAGTTTGTCTCGACTCTTGTTTATGACAGCCGCGTGGCAATACCAGGCAGAATCTAGTTCAAATCGTTTCCTTTCTATTCCCTTTTCTCTTTCTTCCCCAAAGCGGGACACACCCTAGTGTGGTGTTCTATCGGGTTTTGTTTTGTGGGGTCGGACCACTCATTGTGGATGGATTTATTTAGAAAGAAAATTTAAATAAATAATTGTTCTGGGTCAGGGTGGATTGTTACAGAAGACAGTTGCATAGAGCAAGGTGGATTCGTGTTACAATGATCTTACATTCAGAGGGCATGATAGACATTTCTTTCCCAACCAAATGCCTGGTTGCAGAAAAAAAAAATTTTTTTTTAAATATTCAAGAATGCTGCCACCGTTTTCCAGTGAGAAATAGAATTTGGTGCGTTTTTATACTACAGTATTTCCTTCGGGCACTTTCACTTTTGTTTCTCTTTTGAGTTTCTGGCTTTTTTGGGGGGAGGGGGGTCCTCTATTTTATAATTTAGAACAGAAATGTACGTTAGAGTTGCATAGGGTTCCTCACTTTACTGGTAAAGAAAGGAGGACCCTTAGTAAAGACTTGAGTTGCTGTAGGTCACACATTTAATTAAAAGCCAGGTTTGCTTTGAGCTCTACTCACCTGTCGTTTCTTTCCTTGGGGGAGCAGAAGACAGGGATGGGGCTGGGAGTTTCTTAGCAATGTAAGACAATGATTCTGCTTTGTAGCTTTCATATGCTGGAAGTTAAAAGATGGAGAAGTCAGGGCTGCTATGAAACTGATCCTTCTTCACAACCCCTTTTCTTGTGTTTGGTTGAAATGTGTGTGATAATTCAGATTTAGCTTCACCTGTCCCTGGGAGAGTGTGTGGTTTCTCAGGCAACATTGCTACATGATTGTTGTGAATGATTTTTATTAGACTCATAGAGTTGACCTCTTTCCCTTTTGTGCCACTATGTCCTTTTTATATTTATTTCACGGGTGCCTTTCACACTCTAGCACACAGAACAGTTGATGTGTCTCCCTACTACTCCTGGGGAATCTTTGAGGACCAGCCAGGGCCATGCCCTGTTCATCTTGTAACTCCCATATTTAGCATGATGCCTGGCAATGAATGAGCAAAAAAAGGTCTGGAGAGAACCTTTCCACAATTCCATCCTGACCAGTTCTAGGAAATTACCTCACATTTCTGGTGAAGGTAGAACACTTGATGTTTCTTGATTCTTCCACCTTTGCAGATCATTTTTGGCAGGCTTATTTAATGACAGAGCCAGGCAAAACATATTTTGCTCTCTCATTTTTTTTTTAAACCAACTTCGTTTTTCTTTCTCTTCTTTTTACTATATTTGGTTTTTCTTTTTAAATTCTTTCTAATTCTAATTCATATAAATAAATTAGTTTTGCCAATTTTTGCCCTTTGGGGATTGATTTTGTTTTCATAGACTGCAAGTTTGGTTAAGTTTAAACTGTGATTTAACCCTTTTTAGCCTGGAAGCAAATAATCACAGGCAACATCTTTCTCTATTGGGCAGGAGGGGTGGGGGCTGGTGATTGAACCCAGCCTCCTGCATAATAGGTAAATGCTATACCACTACCTGGGCTTTGTGGTGCACACCTTTAACCCCAGTGGCTTGGAAGACTGAGGCAAAAGAATTGGGAGTTCAAAGCCAGATTCAAGAGTTTAGCAAGCCCCTAACCAACTTATTGAGACCCTGTCTTCAAATAAAGAAGGACTGGGGATGTGGCTAAGTGGTTGAGTGCCCCTGGGTTTAATCTCTGGTACCAAAAAAAAAAAAAAAAAAAAAAAGAGCTCTACCACTGAGCTGTACCCCTAAAGCAAGAGAGACTCTGATTCTTCCTGGGATCAGATAAACTAGCAGTCCAGACTGGCAGTTAAGCAGGCTAAATAGGACTGCTGAAAAGATGCTAGCATTAAATTCATATTTACAACTTTTAAAGATTGAAGAATAATACAAACACACACACACACACACACACACAGCTCAGAGGAAAGTCTGAATTGTCACATATAAGATCATATATAGAGATAGACCTGAAAAGTTCCATTGCATATCTGAGCATAAACTGCATGTATACTTATTGATGGAGCATATGAAGTTGGTGTGACAGTTCATGACATCCAAAGCCTGAATGTTCCATCCCAGAGAATAACAGTGGGATAATAATTTAAGTATCATATTATCAACTTCCAGCAAGTTGGAGATCAAGTCTAGTTATATATGTAAAATAAGTTTTTCTCTTAAATACAAGCAAGATGGGGAAAAGGAAACATAGTTCAAAAGATATAATTATAGGAAATACTTCCATCTTTCATTTTTAAAATTTTCTTTTTCTTTCTTTCTTTCTTTCTTTCTTTTTTTTTTTTTTTTTTTTTTGGTAGTTGGGACTGAATCCAGGGACATTTAACCCCAACCCTTATTTTATTTAGATACAGGGTCTTGCTGGGTTACTTAGGGTCTCAATAAGTTGCTGAGGCTGGCTTTGAATTCAAGATCCTCCTGTCTCAGCATCCTGAGCCACTGAGATTATAGGCACGCACCACAGCACACCACCATGCCTGGCCCATCTTTCGTCATCTACATTTGTGGATGCACACATCATTTTGAAGATCAAATTAGTCATCAGGTTACCATGTATCTGCTGCTTAAATAGAAATCTTATAGAAACCCCAATAATATTCTTCCATCTTTCCAATACACACTTAAAAAATGACCGTTCCCAATGTCATGGTGAGGACATGGTCTTTAGAGTCAGATATTAAGCTCAGCTCTGACATGTCTTAACTGTGTCAACTTAGGCAGGTTACTTATCAGTTGTGACTTTTCAGTTTCTTTACTTATAAGATAAACATAACAACACTAGTTTAAAGAAGAATTTTTAGTATTGAAATTAAAGAAGCTATATATAAAGCACTTGGTGTGATACTTGGAATGTTATCTTCAATAAAGAGGTACTGAAAAAATTTAGAATCAGATTTTTATTTACCCATGCATTTCCCAAAAGTATTCTTTCCCTTTTACTCCTTACTCTTAAAAAGTCAACAGCTGGAGAGGCTGAGGTTGTGGCTCAGTGGTAGAGCGCTCCCCTAGCACAGGTGAGGCCCTGGGTTCGATTCACAGCACCACATAAAAATAAGTAAATGAAGATATTGTGTCCAACTACAACTAAAAAAATAAAAAATAAATAAATATATATATATATATATATATATATATATATATATATATATATATATTTTTTTTTAAAGTCAACAAGCCTATTATTAAAAGTTTAATGACTATAAAGATAAAATCACAAAGCTGGGCATGGTGGGCATGATGGCACACATCTGTAATCCCAGTGGCTCAGCAGGCTGAGAAAGGAGGATCGAGAGTTCAAAGCCAGCCTCAGCAAGATGAGGCATTAAGCAACTCAGTGAGACCGTGTCTCTAAATAAAATTAAAAATAGGGCTGGGGATGTGGCTCAGTGGTGAATGCCCCTGAGTTCAATCCTTGGTACCCCTCCCCCCAACAAAAATATAAATCACAACAGGTCCTGCCCTGATGAAGTTCATACTTTAGCCCAGGGAAAAGAAACAAATACAAGTAACTAGACCAAAACAGGTGGACTGAATGAGAGTGCTGTGTACTGTTTTCTGATGATCCACTTGAGACATATTTCATTAAGATTTATTCATATCCACACAATAACACTATAACAAAGCTTATGTAAGCAGTTTGAAAAATGCCTCCCTCCCAAACCCTCACATTTTCACATAAATGAAGAATATTATGTTTGAAACTCCATCTAATCAGTATAATTCTGTAGCTTTTAAAAGCAGTTTTCTGGTTCACTATAAAAAGCAGGCTGCTTTTGCATTTGTATGAAAAATATGCCAGTTTGTATCTTTGAAGTAATGTTGGAGAAATGTTGTTAATAGGAAGCACTTCTGGTTGTTAATTAATTAGACCAATTTAATCAAGAACCATTTTCTGAAGAACTTATTCCCAGCCCTAGGTCAGATACTAAAGAGACAAACATGATGAAGATACATACTTAGCCCTTAAGGAACTCATAATCTAATAGTACCTTATTCAACAAATGTTTATTGATTACCTACTGGGAATGCGATGGTGAAAAAGGACATTAAACTTAGTCTTTGGGGAGATTGATATACACACACGTGTCCAGCTTCCTTAAGAGGCATGGGATTAACATGGGTTGAACAAGGGAGAAAAGCTTTTGTCCCTTGAAACAAAGGTTGCCCTTGAAAGAGTAGTTTGATCACCATAGCCAAATTGACTCTGGGAGTCTCACCAATGTCAGAATTGTGAAGTGAGTGAAGTCATTTCAATTTTCCTAAGTCTGGACCCTTTACATAGCATTCATACCACTCAAATTTCTGACCTCGGTACTCTATTTTATTCTCCAAAGGGCTACTACAATGATGATTCTAAAATGCAATCCTGATTATATTATTTTCCTGCTCAAAAACTTTCATGGCTCCCCATTATCTGCTAAGTACATAAGAACCCTTGTGGAGGTGGGAATGTAACTAGCTCAGTGATAGAGTATGTGCTATAGGATATAGGAGGTCTCAGTTTAATCCCCAGCACCGTGGGGAAAAAAAAAAAACACCCTTTGTGATCTTGCTCTGCCAAGTCTTTCAGCCTCATTCTCCCAGAGACCCACATACCAGTTGCTAGATTTAGTAAGAAAATATAAGATGCCCAGTCAAATTTAAATTTCAGATACATACTTTTTTTGGCATTAAGGGGTCCTGCATATTGACTGAGACATACTTGTACTAAAACATAGTCATTGCTTATTTGAAATCCAAATTCAATTAGGCACCCTGTGTTTTATTTGGCAACGTTACCCTTGCCAGCATGATGGACTAACTTGTACTTGGCCACCAGTCTGTGTCTTGGTTGGTGTTTGATAATGTCTTTACCCTGTCCTTCATCTATGCGCTGTTCTTTGCTACTTCTTCAATAGCTGGCCATGGAATTCTTGAACTCTGTTGGTGTGAGCTTGGAATTTAATGTGCCTAAGGATAGCCCTGGCCACCTGTGTGTCTTTTTAATATCTGGACTTTTGCCCCATTTCCTGTTCATCCTTTCCATTCTCCCTCCTAGAACTGGAGTTCTGCCTTTACTCCCAGTTTACTTGGCTGGGACCCACGTTTGGACATTTGATTTTCACCCTTGCCCCACACTTTCTCTCTCTCTTTACCTCCCCCTCCCTCCTTCCCTCCCCCGCCCCCACCTTGGGGTTGTGGACAAGTTACTCTCTTTCACCTGCTGGCTGTGCTCCGGATCTAAACTGGATGGATCATTGATGTTGTCCCTTTCCTGTTTTAAATGAAGTTGGTGGGGCTGGGGTTGTGGCTCAGAGGTGGAGTGCTCGCCTAGCATGCGTGAGGCACTGGGTTCGATCCTCAGCTCCACATAAATATAAAATAAAGATATTGTGTCCACCTGTAACTAAAACATAAATATAAAAAATAAATAAATAAATCAAGTTGGTGAAAAAGTGGCTTGGAAAGTGTGAAGCCTCTATGATGGTAATGGAAGAGGCAAATTTCCAACTCTTCCTGATATTGTACCTGAAAGTCCCTCTCTAAAGTGCCTGGGATTTCCCTTGTTTCTGTTCACACCTAGTCACATATGATTCTAAAATTGGTGTGAAATTTTTTCAAACAGTGCTGGTGATCAAACCCAGGGCTTTGAGAACGCTAGATAAGCCTCTACCACTAAGCTAGGTCCCCAACTGGTCCTCTAATTTTGATTAATACATTTTTCCATAGTAGTGATTGCAATAAAAAGATATCTTGACCAGTGGCTTCAACTAAATTTTTTTATTTTTTATTTCTCGTGGTGCTGGGAATTGAACCCGGAGCCTCATACATTTTAGTAAGTAAGCTACATATCCAGTCCTAAAATTTTAATTTAATGATCCAGGAAATTCCTCTTTACAACTGAGGCTAAAGTCTTATCCTGAGTACATGTAATACACTCTGATATTTGTTATTTTAGTTTTTTTTTTTTTTTTTTAATTCTATTTCAGGAGCTGGGGTTGTGACTCAGTGGTAGAGTGCTTGTCTAGCCTGTGTGGAGGCACTGGGTTTGATTCTCAGCACCACATATAAATAAATAAATAAAATAAAGTTTCCATCAACATCTAAAAATTTTTTAAAAATTCTATTTCATTTTTGAAAATTGATCAAAACTGCAAATTAATTTTATAACCCAATATTGGACTGTAACTTGTTTTTTTTTAAAATAAACACAATACCTTTATTTTGTTTATTTGTTTGTTTTATGTGATGCTGAGGATCGAACCCAGTGCCTCATATGTGCTAGGCAAGTGCTCTATCCTGGAGCCACAAATCCAGCCCTGTAACTTGTTTTTTGCAAAACACTGATCTGCATTATCCAATGAGATTTCTTATACTGACTAACTGAACAGATACTGTCTCTTGTAGGTATTATTTTGCCCATCCCAGGTACTGAGGCAACCTCACTGAGGTAAGTCACTAAGTTCCACTAAGATCAACAGGCAGGGGCTGAGGTTGTGGCTCAGTGGCAGAGCGCTTGCCTAGCATGTATGAGGCACTGGGTTCAATTCTCAGCACCACATATGAATAAATAAACAAATAAAGATCCATCAACAACTGAAAAAAAAATTAAAAAAAAAAAAAAAGATCAACAGGCAGAGTACTATAGCTATATTTTCTAAGCTACCTGAGGTGGATACACATAATTCCTGGCAAGACCATTTATAAAAAGATATATAGCAGCAAAATTATCACAAATAGCAACTACTTTCATCTTAGTAATGGAGGTATATCTTTGGGGGGGACATTCTTCTTCAGACTATTTAAGTGATTAGGTTAAAGAGACTGTTGGAGGGGGTTAGGGAGGTGGAAAGTGCTGGGGAGTGATATTGGCCAAATCATATTGTTATATTAATAATATTATTGTATTGTGTGCATGTATGAGTATGTAACAACAAATACCATCATTATGTACAACTATAATGTGCCAATTAAAAATGTAGGGAAACAGGACTGTTATGTCTGAGGTTTCACATTGATTGCAGAGATAATAAAACATGAACTAAAAGCATCTTCACTCTCTGCTGTGATTTTGTTTTACTCTCCTTTTCCCTAAATGATGAGCAGATTAGTCTGATATTCAGGTTTCATTTCTTCAACAGTCTGCTTGAAGAGGTTAGGCAACCATACAGTCCAGAGAAATTAAGAAAAATACATGAAAAGGAAGTATGGAGTGGAAAGAAAATAAATTATCTTGGAAGCTTTATCATACAGGTAGGTAATGCAGTTGCTATAGTTCAGGATTCCACCATGTCTCTTCCCTTACTTAGAACGGTTTCATTCTTTTTTTCTTTATGATAGGGCTTTACTTTTGTTAGTTTGGTTGGAAAGATGGCTAAAAGATCAGTAACAGCTCAGTGGTGTTACAAAAGCTAGACTGGAAAAAAAATTTTTTCTTTCTTTTCTTTTCCTGAGACAGGATCTCCTTGTGTTGCCCAGGCCCAAGTGATAGAACTTAAGAGAGAACTGAAGAGGAATTAGAAGCAGCTAATTCAGACAACTGTTTGGCTGTAGGGGTTATAGGGAAACAGAATGGTAACCAGAGTCTAGAGGAGACTTTTTAAAAACTGTAGTAGTAGGGATTCAACCCAGGTCCTTGTACATGCTAGGCAAGTGCTCTACCACTGAGCTACACTCCTAGCTCCTTTTACTTTGTTTTGAGACAGGGTCTCCCTAAATTTTCATGGCTAGCCTCAAACTTGCCCTCCTCCTGCCTCAGCCTTCTGAGCAGCTAGAATTAGAGGTACGCACCACAATGCCTAATGGTATACACTCTAGAGATGATCTGGTAGGGGAAAAATTGAAGGTGTAGGATAGAGGGAGGATTTGCTGGTTTGGTGTTCTTGAATCTGCAAGGAGGGCACAATCTAATGCCCACTTTTGCATACAGAGGTAAGGCAGAGCTTAAGGGGTACGCCTGCATGGATACTCGAATATGTAATACTGAATGGAAGTTCTCTTCTGATTATTCAGTTTTCTCAGTGAAGAAAAAAGTAGTCATCAGCTCAAAGTCAGAATGAGGCAGAAGAGTGGAATAAGGGTAAAATAGTCCTTTGCTGAGTAGGAGAGTAAAGGGTACAGGGAAATACAGATGTTAGCTGCAAAACAGTAAGGATCTACTTAAGTTTCTGGTGACAAGTTTAAAGTGAGCCCAGAGGGCCTGTTTTTTGTTTGTTTGTTTGTTTTGTGTGTGTGTGTCTTTTTCAGTTTTCAAGATATCCCAGTTGTAATCGGTGCTGGAATAATATATAGGTAGAAAATTGGATATAACTGGGGTTGTGATTTTGCCAACAAACCTGACAGAATTGAAGTAGTCAAGGCAGTTTAGGCAGTAATTATATTAATTATTCCTGAAATTTAGACTGTATGAAGAGGGCATCAAGGGGTTAAGAGCAGTAAAATAAATAAAAATAAGTGTCTAAAAATGCTCCACCCTCTGGTCTTTGCATGACTGGCTCCCTCTTGTGGCTCAGTCATTCTGTGACATCACCCTTTTAACTTGTTTCCTTATTACTTTCTTCTGTCCATCCATCCATCCATCCATCCATCCATCCATCTATCCACAGTCTGCTTCATACTACCAGAATAGAGGAAGCTTCATGACAGCAAGGACCCAGCAACTCCTTGGCATAGTGAAGACCACAGAGTATTTGATAGGATGGTGATGAATGACTTTTAAGGCCTTCACCATCTTGTTCCTTCTCTTCTAAATAGGCTCCAATCTCTACCAAGAGAAGGCAGATTAGACCTGCTTGCTAATCCACCCACTCCAAGTCTCCTACAAGTTTTTCCAAGTATGTAGAAGGAGAGCTCAAGGAGAACCATACCTCAGAAATACAGGCACCAGGTATTTCAGAGATGAACTGAAGAGAAGGTACCAAAAAGACACAATAGCTTTCTGCTATGTTGTGTTTTAAACATCTTTCTTGAGGTTTAATTTAATTAATTAGTTGATTTGGTGCTGAGGATTGAACCCTGGCCTGGAAGCTGCTAAACACACACTCTACCACTGAGCTCTACCACTCAGCCTGAGATGTAATTTAGAGACCATAAAGTTATATGCATGAAGTTTACCTATGTTAAGTACAAACATGTTGAATTGTAGTAATTTTTTTCAGTACTGGGGATTGCACTCAGAGCTTGTACATGGACAAACACCTCACTGCTGAGCTACATCCCAGTCCAAATTTTTGTAAATTTATGCAATTGTACCACAGTCCAGTTTTAGAACACTGCTATCACCACAAAGTGCCCTCACCTGCCTGTTGGTAGCATATCTCAGCTCACTTCCAGCTCTAGGCAATTGTTGATTTTTCTAAGTTTTGCCGTTCCTAGAATTTTTACATGAATGAATTCATTCGATATATAACCTTTTGTGTCTGATTCTTTTTACTTATTATAATGCTTTTATCGTGAATATTATTGCACTCAATAAATAAACAATGGTTTATTGATTCCACAGTTGATAAAGGTTGTTTCTTGCCAGACATGGTCATGAATGCCTGTAATCCCAGCGACTTGAGAGGCTGAGGCAGGAGGACTGCAAGTTCAAAGTCAGCCTTAGCAATTAACCGAGGCTCTAAGCAACTTAGTGATACCCTGTCTCAAAATAAAAAATAAAGGACTCAGATGTAGCTCCATGGTAAAGTGCCTCTGGGTTCAATCCCCAGTACCAGAGAGAGAGAGAGAGAGAGAGAGAGAGAGAAAGAGAGAGAGATATTTTTTTCTTATTTGGGGGCTATGAATGTTTTTAAATTTTTTATTATATTTTTTTTAGTTGTAGATTGACACAATACCTTTATCTATCTATCTATCTATCTATCTATCTATTTTTATGTGGTGCTTAGGATCAAACCCAGCACCTCGCATGTGCTAGGCGAGTGATCTACCGCTGAGCCAGAACCCCAGCCCTTGACTGTTTTTACAGTAGTCTTTATGTGGACATCCAATTTTATCTATCTTAGGTAAGTTGATTCCTAGGAGTTGAGCATGGTGGCAAGTGCCTGTAGTCCCAGTTCCTCAGGAAACTGAGGCAGGAGGATCACTTGAACCCAGGTGTTTATTACCAGCCTGGGCAACAGAGAAAGAACACATCTTAAAGAGAGAGTGGAAGGGAGAAGGAGGGAGGGAGAAATAATGAAAAGAAAAGAAGAAAATAAATCAAACAGTTTTCCAAGTGGTTCTACCATTTTATATTCTAACCAACAATATGTGACTTTCTCCATATTCTGGCTAATACCAATTCAACTTGTTTTGTTTTAGCCATCTAGTAGGTGTTAATTTTTCTGATGACTAATGATATTACGTATCTTTTCATGTGCTTATTTGCCATTTATATATTATCTTTGGTGAAGGGATTTTTTTTTTTTTTTTTAGATATTTTGCAAACTTTTTACTGGGTTGTATTCTTTTTTTTTTTTTAAGACCTTTATTTCATCCACTTATTTTTTATGTGGCGCTGAGGATTGAACCCAGTACCTCACACATGCTAGGCAAGTGCTCCACCACTGAGCCACAACTCCAGCCCAGGGGTTGTATTCTTATTGCAGCTTAATTTGAAAAGTTCTTTGTATATTCTGGATACAAGTCCTTTATCATATATATGTTTTGCAAATATTTTCATTTTCTTACTGAGGTCTTTTGAAGAGCAAAAGTTTAGATTTTTATAAAACCCAATATGTTGGGGCTGGGGAATACAGCTCAGTTGGTAGAGTGCTCACCTCACATGCACAAGGCCCTGGGTTCAATCCCTAGCACCAAACAAACAAACAAAAAACCCCCATAAAACCCAATATGTCACTTTTACCAATGATCATTCATGTTTTTTGTGTCTTGTGTAAGAAATCTGCCTAATATAAGGTTGCAAAGATCTTATTCTGTTTTGTTCAAGTTGTTATGTATCATGTGAGGTTAAGTGTCAGGTTTCTTCCTTATGGCATGTGGTTATTCACTGGTTCCAGCACCTTCTGTTGAAAGGATTATCCTTTCGCCATTGAATTACTTGGCATCACTCTTGAAAATCAATTGACCCCATATGTGAAAATCTGTTCCTGGACTTTCTATTCTCTTCCATTCATCTAAATGTCTATTGTTAGGTCATCATAATACTTTCTTGATTAATGTAGCTTTGTAGTACATTTTAGAATCAAGTAAAGTCCTCCAACTTTGTATTTCTTTTTCAGAATTGTTTTGGTATTCTAGAGTCTTTGTACTTCCATACACATTTTAGGAACAGTTTGTCAATTAAACAAACAAACAACAACAACAACAAAACCCTGACAGGTATTATATTGAATCTATACATCAGTTTTAGGAAATTGCCATTTTAACAATATTGACTCTTCCAACCCATGGATATTGTTTCTTTTTTTATATAAATAATCTTTAATTTGTCTTAACAATGTTTTGTGCTTTCAACGTAATTGTTTGTGATTTTTAAAATTAAATTTATTAATTAAATTTATTCCTAAATATTTTTAAATTAAATTTATTCCTAAATATTTATTCTTTTGTTGTTTTTATAAATGGGATTACTTAAATTAATTTTCAAATTTTTATTAAAATTTCTAAAAGGTAATGGGTTTTGTATACTAATTTGTTATATTAATAAGTGCTATTGAACACACTTATTAGTGCTAGTACATATTTTTTTTTTCACTGCTGGGGATCAAACCCAGGACCTTGAACATTTTAGGCAAGTGTTCTGCTACTGAGCCACACTTATAGCCCTCACTTTTGATAGATTCTTTGCAATTTTCTACATACAATATCATATTAAGCTGGTCATGATGCACATGCCTGTACTCCCAGCAACCTGAGAGGCTGGGGCAAAAGGATCATAAGTGTGAGGCCAGCCTGGGAAATTTATTATTTATTTAATTTTTTTTTTTTTTTTTTTTTTTTGGTGCTGGGGGGTTGAACCCAGGGCCTTGTGCATACAAGGCAAGCACTCTACCAACTGAGCCATATTCCCAGCTCCCCAGAGCCTGGGAAATTCAGTGAGATCCTGTCTCAAAATAAAATTAAAAATATCTGGAGATATAGCTTAGTGGTAGAGTGCCCCTGAGTTCAATAACAGTAACCTGAACCCCAAATCATATAGTCTGGGAATCACAATAGCTTTTAAATTATTTGTTCACTTCTTTTCAGTCAACCCTCTCATTTCCTCTAGAACCCAACACCATAGCCCCCAAATTTCCAATCACTTCTAAGGGTAGGGTTGGATGTCCTTAAATTTCTCCTAGACTGGAATGTTCCACTGACAGTGATGTTGATCTGCAGCTATGATGTTCTGCTACATCCATATCTAGTATAAAGATAAAGATGACACAAGAAGTGCATGTTCACGGACCCAGAATTCTTTCCCTTTTCTCTCGGACTTGCCAATATATATATATATATATATATATATATATATTTTTTTTTTTTTTTTTTTTTTGGTGTGTGTTGGGGGTACCAGGAATTAAACTCAGGGGCACTCAGCCACTGAGCCACATCGCCAGCACTATTTTGTATTTTATTTAGAGACAGGGTCTCACTGAGTTGCTTAGCACCTGGCTTTTGCTGAGGCTGGCTTTGAACTCACGATCCTCCTGCCTCAGCCTCCCAAGATGTGGGGTTTGATTTGCCTATATCTTTGCTTCAACTATGGACTAACTATCCTATTGATGGCTATACTCATCATGTTAGGTAAGTTTTCTATCTATAAGGATGTTTGTCTTTGCTTTAATCCATTGCTTATTTTAGAGCTTTACTTTCAGAGGCTATTTTTAATTTCCAAGTGACTTGTATGTGTATGTGTGTGCACACACGCGCTTGCTGTTACATGCATGCAAGTGCACGAGCAAGTTATGAGGGATAGATATTTAGTGATCTCACTCAGTCATCATCCATTACTCAAGTCACAGTATAGTCAAATACTTGGCAACTCTTTTACATGTGTCATTGTTAATTCATTAGCTTCCAATTGATGTACCTATGCAATTGGCTTTTTGGACCTCTTTGGGACATTTGTTTACTTCTCTCATAGTTACCTTTTGTTAAATTCAGCTCATTATTCCACATCACTGAGATATTTTTGGATCCTGATGTTGCCATCCAGTGTTTTAGTTATCCCAGCCAAATTCGTGCTTTCCTATACTCAGGCAGTAGATCAGTCTCTCTCCAAGCACATTTTGATCAAAAAGCTCTTGGTAGGAGTAGATATCTGTGGCATGTCACTGGAGACCTTCCCTCTGCTTTTGGTCAGCAATTAGTACTCATTAGGAATGGGAGCTCAGTTAGTTACACATTGATTAACTTGTGCTGCCTTTTTGTCAATTGTAAAGTGAGTGTGCTAACAGTAGCACCTCAGAGGACTGTTCAAGGATTAAATGACTAAGCACATGAAATGCTTAGAGTGGTGCCTACCAAAGAGTAGTGCTCAAGAGGGGGACTATTGTGGTGGTCACAGTGGAACACACCTGAGATAAATCAGCTTAGAAAGAGGAAAGATTTTTATTTTGGCTCACAATTTTGAAAGTTTCAGTTTATGACCAGTCGGTCCTGTTTGCTCTGGGCCTATGGCAGCGCATCTTGGTGGGAGTGCCTGGCAGAGGAAAACCTGTCAGCTCGTGGCTGGGACAGAAAGGAGAGAAAGAGGAAAGTGTTGGGGTCCCACTATCTCCTACAAAATCATGCTCCCACAGACCTGAATAGCTTCTGCTAGACCCCACATGGTTTCTACTAACTCCTAGTAGTGCCAAACTGGGTTCTAACCTTTAAACACATGGGCCTTTGAGAGATATTTAAGATTCAAAGTAGCTGAGTATGGTGATGCACACCTGTAATCCCAGCAGTTTGGGAGGCTCAGGCAAGAGGATCACAATTTTGAGATAAGCCTCAGCAATTTAGCAAGGCTTCAAGCAACTTAGCAAGACCCTGTCTCAAAATTAAAAAAAAAAAAAAAAAAAAAAGGCACAGGTGGCTAGGGATGTTGTTCAGTGGTTAAGCACCCCTGGGTTCAATCCTGTACAAAAAAAAAAAAAAAATCTGAACTATAGTAGTCAGTATTATTTGGGGAAATAGGGCTTTGCAATTAATAGGTTGACTTTTATCATTGTCTTTTTTTTTTTTTTTTGTACCAGGGATTGAACTCAGGGGCACTAGATCACTGAGCCATCCCCAGCCTTATTTTGTATTTTATTTAAAGACAGGGTCTCACTGAGTTGCTTAGCGCCTTGCTTTTGCTGAGGCTGGCTTTGAACTCATGGAACTCCTGCCTTAGTTTCCCAAGCCGCTTAGATTACAGGCATACGCTGCTGCACCAGGCTATCATTGCCTTTTTAATTCATATCCATGCATCCTTGGATGAGACATTTAATTTCTCTGAACCTTAGTTTCTTCATCTTATAATTACTAAGAATACTGCCTTCTTTACAAGTTTATTGTGAGAATTAAATGAAATACAGCAGGAACAGTGTTTAATGTAGTGCATGGCAATCAGTTTTACTGCAATAGTAATTATCACCATTCATCTTGTATACATTTTCATCTTCCCTTCCCCAATCCTCCTGCCAAAATATTTCCAAAAGCTTGCAGATATTCAAATACATTCCTCTATTGCGTTTCCCTGATCAGCCTGCTTGATAACTTAATAGCTACTTTGCAGAGTTATGATTCACATAAATCTTCTTTTAAAATCCTTCTGAATCTTCAAAATACAAGAAACATAATTATTTAAATTATTTGAATTAATCTATGTATGTCCATAATATTAATTTTGTATATATGTTATGATACCCTAGTTTTTTATGTTATGTATGCTGTATAGATAGCCTTTATAAAAGTACCCTGGAGACAGACCTGGGAACAATATGGTCATTTTACAGGGTATGAAACAGATTTTGATTTTTCAAAGTCATTATGAAGCTATCTATTTATCTATCTAGATAGATAAATAGATAGATAGGTACCACTGCCTTTTCCTTTGATTTAGTGGATGCTGAGAATAAAGCTCAGGACTGTAGCATTCAGTGATAAAGCTGTTTCTGTGGGAGAAAGTCTGCCTCTCTGTGATCAGTGGTGATGTGGAATTTGGGACTCACAGCGGCATAAGCCTGATACTGTGTGCCAAGTCACAACACTCATGTGTTGGAAAAGAAACCCCAAATTTTAAAGATCTGACTTCCACAAAACAAACAATTTGAAGGCTAATACCTTATAACAACTAAAAATCAATGGCTCCTTTTTTTGAGTAATTTTCTCAAAGTACTGTGTGTTAGATTTTCTAGAAAGCATCTGTGTGCAAATAATATAAAATCTTGTAAGTCAAACACACTTGGTTTTTATTCTCTGTTCTTGTTGCACTGTTAAAAGGAAGAAAATATTCAAAGCCAGGTGTGGTTATACAGGCCTGAAATTCCAGGAACTCAGAAAACTGAAACACGAAGATTGCAAGTTCAAGGCCAGCCTAGACAACTAAGCGAGACCCTGTCTCAAAATAAAAATTTTAAAAAGAACCTAGGGAGGCTGGGGATATAGCTCAGTTGGTAGAGTGCTTGCCTTTCATGCACAGGGCCTTGGGTTCAATGCCCAACACCACACACATTAAAAAAATTAAAAAAAAAAAAAATGGGCCTAGGGATGTAGCTCTGTGGTAGTGTGCTTGCTTTCCATGTGAAGACCCCAGGTTTGATCTCCAGTATACCAGACGAATGTGCTGCATGCACGTGTGTGTGTGTGTGTGTGTGTGTGTGTGTGTAAGATGAGTATGTCCATGTCAAAGATACCATCCAGGCCCTCTTAGAGGTGATTCAGATGCTGGGTGTGGTGGTGCCCGCCTGTAATCCCAGAGGCTAGGGAGGCTGAGTGAGGCAGAAGGACTGCAAGTTCAAAGCCAGCCTCAGCAATGTGAGGCCCTAAGCAACTCAGTAAGACCCTGTCTAAATAAAATACAAAAATGGGCTGGGGATGTGGCTCAGTGGCTGAGTGCCCCTGTGTTCAATCCCTGGTACTGCCCCCCAACCAAAAAAGAGAAGTGATTCAGAAAATTAACACGAGTCCCACCTTCTAACTTACTGTGCACTGCCCAAAGGTGACAATAAATCCTTTTAGAGTTTCTTAGAAGCGAGAATATCTAAGTGTAATGCTACAGCATTCTGTCTCCTCTATTCCTGGTTCTCCTCCCTGCGGTTGCATGCTGTGGTTTTGTAGATTACAGGTACAATGAGTGCAGCAAGGGCTTTGCTGTGTGGTGGAGGCTCACTATTGTTATGGGCTTTAGTGTGACTGTGGTTTCAGTCTTATTATTTTTGGACTCAGTCATTACTGTCATTATTAAATCTGCTGATCATCAGTCATTTTAGGGCCAAAACCAACAAAGCACCAGTAACTTGAATACTAAGGACAGTATAATCAACTCTATTATTCAGACTCATTAATTCAAATCCCAAATTTAGAATATATTAGAATTTCTCAATTGGATTATTCAAGTTTCACTTTGTTGTGTCAGTATCAAAAATACTTTGCAAAGTAAAATAATAAACAAGATTGCCAGAGAAATGTCCCACCTACTAAAGAAAATGTAGGATGGGAACATGGAGAACTCATTAGAGATTTTCATTTACTTAAAGCATGCATGTATACATGCATTATGGGTAAAGCCCATGAAAAACAAAAGGAGGAAAGAAGTTCAATCCCAGTGCCCCAGACTTTGCAGTAGATCTGAGAAAGTCCTAGATGATCCACTGGGAAGATCTGCAACAAAGATCTCTCATTAGAAGAGTCCCATGTTGGGTAAAATGAGACAGGCCCTGCTCTCCACACCATGCTTAGTCATTGACTGGAAGATGCCCAAGAAGAGGACTACCTCAGCTCAGAATGTGAGATGGGGGCGGCGATGTTGCTCAATGGTAAAGAGTTTGCCTAGCATGGGTGAGTACCAACTCTGCAGAAAGCTGAGGCAGCCCCAAAGGCCAGTTTGCTGTTGGCTAACTGCACCACTTACCGGAAGACACAAGCATGGTTGCTACAACTCCCAAGATCATGGCACTGCCCGTGACACAAATTCAAATGAGGTAAATGGCCCCGACTATCACTTCTAAAAGGATCTTCCCACATCTCCACTGAAGAAGCTTGTGTAGGAAGTCTGGGTGGACAAGAAGCAAAGAGTTCCATTTTCGCAGTCTCCAGTGTTCCCAGTGTGTTCCTGGCTTAATGTCTGTGAACCAGTTTGAAATGTGAGGATCAGCGGATTAGAAGATTCCCCTGGCAGGAGTAGGGAGTGGGGGTGTGGGGAGTGCTGGGGGTTGTGGCTCAGCAGTAGAGCGCCCTCCTAGCACATGTGAGGCACTGGGTTCTATCCTCAGCACCACATAAAATAAATAAATAAATAAAATAAAGGTGTTGTGCCCAACTACAACTATATATATATATAAAGGAGATTCCACAGGGGTTAGGGATGTGGCTTAGTGATGCAGTACTTACCTAGCATGTGTAAGGCCCTGGGCTTTGTCCTCAGCACTAGGGAAAAAAAAAGTGTTGGGGGAGAAGAGAAAGAGGAGGAAGAGGGAAAGGAGATAATTCTGTAATTCTGTGAATTGTCAGAAATTTTGCCAGCTACAGGTCCAAGAATCATCTTCATAAATACTTAAAGTGGATACACATTTTATGATTAAATTTTTGGGGGCCCTCTTAGCAGGAGTACACTCATGCATTGTTGGCGGGAATGCAAATTGGTGCAACCATTATGGAAAGTGGTGTGGAGATTCCCCAGAAAACTTGAAATGGAACCACTATTTGGCCCATCTATCCCACGCCATGGTTTATACCCAAGGGACTTTAAATCAGCCTACTACAGTGGTGCAGCCACAACAATGTTTATAGCAGCTCAATTCACAATAGCTAAACTATGGAACCAACCTAGGTACCCTTCAACAGATTAATGGATTAAAAAAAATGTGACACACACACACACACACACACACACACACACACACAGAGTGGAATATTACTCAGCCTTAAAGAAGAATGAAATTATGGCATTTACCAGTAAATGGATGAAGTTGGAGAATATTATGCTAAGTGAAATAAACCAGTCCCAAAAAAACAAAAGCTGAATTTTTCTCTGATATGTGGATGCTAATTTACAATGGGAAGGTGGGAGCTAGGGAAAAGTAGAGTTAATTTAGATTAGGTAGAGGGGATTGAAGGGAGGAGAGTATGGGGGTAGGAAGGATAGTAGAATGAATCAGACATTATTACCCTATATTCATATATAACTGCTGCAGTCTGGCTGGGCACAAAATCACGAGCCACTCAAGCAGGAACAAACTTTATTTCCAAAACTCCTGTGAATGCCAAGCACAAGGCCTTCTCCCGGGACACACTACCACAACAGGAAATCCCTCCTCCGGAATTCCCTCCTACTGCACTTCCCCAACCAATGGGAACTCCAAAGTAGCAGGCCCAGGCGGACAGCAGGGGTCTAATCTCCAATTGAATGCACATCTTAACATAATCATTATCATCTCAATGGCTTGCTGGCGTCACCTTTCAACCAAAAATGCCATTCGTCATTCCTACTTGGCTATGGCTCTCAGCATATAACTATATGACTGGTAGGATTCTACATCATGTATAACCAGAAGAATGAGAAATTATACTCCATTATATATAATACATATAATATATATTATATATATATATATGCATTCTACTGTCACTATAGCTAATTAAAACTAATAAAAAATCAGAAACTCATTATGTAAAATTTTATATCCATTATGAAGGTATAGTATAGACCAATAAAAAACTATGCTTGAAATTAAAAAAAAAAACAAAAAAAAACCCTTCAGTGATCAAGTGCCTGTTAAGTTTCAGACTAGTGGTATAAAGTTGAGTAAGATGGAACATACTTCTCCTAGGTTATGGTCTTGTTGACCCTGGCAGTGCTGAATCCTAGCAACATCAGTGATTCTTGGGAGGTCCACTATGGCAGCTATCAATACTCATCTCAAGCCAGATAAACAATCAGTAATAAAAAATTCTCAGGGCCAGGGATATAGCTCAGTTGGTAGAGTGCTTGCCTCACATGCACAAGGTCCTGGGTTTAATCCCCAGCAACAAATACACACACACACACACACACACACACACACACACACTCTCTCACTCTTCCCTTCAGAGAAGTTATATCTGAAATATAAAAGTTAATCAAACAAGTTTATTTATAAAATCTCTTAAATGCCTCTTTCTAGAACTTCTAGTTTTCATTTTGTTTTGCTTTTTGTCTGTTTGTTTTTGGATACTGGGATTGAACCCAGGGATGCTTTACTGAGCCACATCCCCAGCTCTTTTTATTTTTTCTTTTGAAGCAGAGTCTCCACTAAGTTACTAAAATTGGCCTCAAACTTGCGATCCTCCTATCTCAGTCTCTGGAGTCACTGGGATTCCAAGTGTGCACTATTGTGTCCTGCTAGAATTTATGGTTTTAAAACATTTAATGGGAGCCCGGCTTTTGGCACATGCCTGTAATCCCAGCGATTTAGGAGGCTGAAGAAAGTTTGATGCCAGCCTGGGAGACATAACAAGATCCAGTCTCAAAATTATAGAAGGGCTGAGGATGTAGCTCGGTGGTAGAGTATTTGCCTAGCATTTGTGAGACCCTGGAGTCAATCCCTAGCACTCAATACAGACAAAAATGTATATTTAACTGATGCAAATTGTGATGGTCTGAATTGCCTCCCCAATTGGTTGCTTGAAGCCCCAACCCCTCAGGATCTCAGGATGTGACTGAATTTGGAGAGGAACCTTTTTTTTTTTTTTAAGATATACATGACAGCACTTTGACATATTATGCATACATGGCATACAACCCATTCCAATTAAGATCCCATTCTTGTGATTGTATATAATGTGGAGTTACACTGGTTGTGCACTCATATATGAGCAAAGGAAAGTTATATCTGACTCATCCTACTCTCTTTCCTATTCCCATCCCCACTCTGGAAAGGAGTCTTTAAAAGGGTGATTTAAACCGGGCATGGTGGTACCTGCCTGGGGGGTCTGAGGCAGGAGGATTATAAATTCTAGGCCAGCCTCAGCAACTTAGCAAGTCCCTACCTCAAAAAAAAAAAAAGAAAAAAAGAATAAAGGGTTGGGAGTGTGGCTCAGTGGTTAAGTGCTCCTGGTATAAATAAATAGGTGATCTAGTTTAAATGAAGACATTAGGGCCAGCCTTAATTTAATATGACTGCTGTCTTTTTAAGGTGGAAATTTTGATTTACAAAGAGACAACCAAGAGTGTGTGTATAGAGGAAGGGCCATGTGAGGACACAGTAAGAAAGTGGCCATCCACGAGCCAGAGAGGAGCCTTCAGAAGAAACCAACCCTGTCCACATCTCACTCTTGGGCTTACAGCCCTCAGATCTGTGAAAAAATAAATTTTTGTGGTTTAAGAAAACTATTTGGTAGTACTCTGTTTTACCAGTCCTTGCCAACTAATACACATATGCTCTGGCCAGAAGTGTACATGCATTTTTAGAAGCACTCACATCTTTCTTATGTCAAAAAGTCTTACCATGTGCGGTGGTCTCTGAGTTTGCATGCCTGTAATCTCAGAGGCTCAAGAGGCTGAAGCAGTAGGATCACAAGTTTGAGGCCAGCTTTGGCAACTGAGCGAGGTCCTAAGCAACTTAGTGAGATTCTGTCTCCAAAAAACAAATAAATAAAATCACAACATAAAAAGGGCTGGGGATGTAATTCAGTGGTTAAGCACTCCTGGGTTAAACCAAAAAAAAAAAAAAAAAAAAAAACAAGAAGAAAAGAAGGAGGAGGAGGAGGAGAGGGAGGAGAATGGGTGAGAAGGAGTGAGAGGAGGAAGAGGAGGAGGAGGAGGAAAAGTCATAATCCCAGGACCCCTGCAAGTCTTTGAGAGAAGAATGATAGGACAGATCTATATTCTAGAAAGAGAATTCTGATGTCAACCAAGAAAATGAATTGGAAGTGTAGAGAGATCAAGGGCAGGAAATCGAATGAGGAGGCTGCTGCCCTCAAGTGGAGGCACCAAAGCCCTGTGCAAAGCCCAGAAGCAGCTAGAAGGCATTGCTGAGAGCAGTGATCCCTAAGTAGGTTTACCACAGGAAATGCATTTTGCACAGGGTTTTAGTACCTTCCTTTTTCTCTCCCAGGTCCCCTTCCTCTCCTCTACCTACCTCCCTTCCATGTCCAGGAGATTCTCCCAGCCCCACGTTTCTTTTCCTTTTTCCTCTTCTACATATGAGAGAAAACATATAACCATGACTTTCTGAGTTTGGTTTATTTCACTTAACATATTGTTCTCAAGTTTCATCCATTTTCTTTGTAATTTGCTGGTTTGTAAAACAGAGAGAAGAAATTATATAATTTTATATAATTATATAATATATATATATTATACTCTTCTCTCTATATATATATTTCTCTCTCTCTCTCTCTCTCTCTCTATATATATATATATATATATATATATATATATATATATATATATAAATATATAAAATGAATGGATTCTTATGTTCTTCTTGTATTCATTCTTCTTATGTCAGGCACTATATACTGACAATGTCCCTAATGAAGGCTGTTCATACTAGTTAATACTCAGAATAACTCTGTGAATCTATGCTCATTTGACAGATGAAGATATTAAGGTTTATTCAAGGAACCAGAATTCAAACTCAAGTCGAGAGCTCCAAAGTTCATGATTTCTAATGCTCCTTCTAATTCCAAATTCTGTAATTCATGTGCAGTGCCCAGAACATTTAGGCTGAACAAACACTAACATCTAATCAAGCCACCATAGTTAAAACAATAGACCCCCCAAGAGATTACCAAGTGTCTGTGGAAGAATCATCCGATAAGGACAGAGACATGGTTTCACGCTGGAAAAGAAGCAGCAGCCAAAAGCAGGCCGGTAAACTCCAAAAAATTTTGAGTTGCAAATGGCATTTTCTTAGGTTGAATTTGTAAGAGTCTCTAGTCTGGAACTTGACTTAAACTTTGGGACAAGTGCTCTAGTCATCTTTTGATGCCAATGTGATGCTAAAAGTTTCTCCAAAGTCAGGTGTGGTGACACTTGCCTATAATACCAGTGACTCAGGAGGCTGAGGCAGGAGGACTTCAAGTTCAAGGCCAGCTTGAGGAACTTAGCAAGGTCCTAACCAACTTAGTGAAATCCTGTCAGAAAATTGTTGAAATAGGAAATAGAAAAATAAAAGGCTGGGGATGTGGCTCAGTGACAAAATGCCCCGGGTCCAATCTCTAGTAAATAGGTAAATAAATAAATGGAAAATTTAGGTTATTCTCCAATACTAGCCCGAAACATAGAAGAATAATCCAGGCCCCCGGATTCCAAATCTCATGTCCTTTCATTGTCTTTGAACAGCTTGCATTTGGGTTGGAGAAAACATAACTTACACCTGCTCTCTATTTTGGTCACTCAACAGGTATGTAGAGAGTATTATGTGTCAGCACAGAAATGTGTGTAGGGACATAAAAACAAGGTCCCCTGCTCTGCAGGAGTTCATGGTTTTGAAGAGGGACATGAGGCAAAAGGTAATACAGGGAGCCCAGGGAATTAGGGATCCAGAGAGGTGGATCCTACTCCCACTGCAGAGGGTGGAGTCAGCAGAGAATTCCTAGGAGAAGTCCCTGGAGCTGTCCTGAAGAATGAGCAGGAGGCCACTGGGAGGAAACCCAAGCGGAGGCAGAGGGAAGCACACCTGTGCAGGTATGGAGGCTAGCAGCACTTGCAGGGAAGGGCAGGTCTTTCAAGCTCAAGAATGAGGAAAAAAGCACCAGTTAGTTCAGAGAAAGAGATGTTATTAATCATAGTATTTTATTTTTTTTACAGCACTTTACAGTCTGACAAAACACATCCTCATTTCTTATCTCAGGGTTTAACCACGTCTTTCTTAGATAAGGCAAATGAGGGTCAAGAGGCTAACTGGCTTGGCCACAGCCTAACAGGAAGGTAGTGGCCGAGTTGAGTCTAAAGCTCAGGGCCTTGTCTTCCCATTTCAGAGTGGATGGAGAGTTGAGCGCCCTTTGTCAACATCAGCTGTTTTTCCTTGCCTCTAACTGAGCTCAGATGGCTGCCCAGGGCTGGCATGGGACAAGAGTGATTCAGTGGATTTACATCAGACAGGAAGGAGCTGGAGAAGTAGATACCCTTCATAAGACCAGTGTCCTCAAAAGAATATCTCTGTGAAAAGAGTTCTGGCCTCTGCCAAGTGCTTATCTTCGGATCCATTGTGTCCCTAATTAGAGGACATTTAAAGTCATCATAAGCTGGGTTTCGTCAGTCCAATGGAGTCAGCAATAACACCACTGCCAACAACATTCCTGGTCTCCCTGCCTCCTAAATTGAGGGAGCCCCATCTAGGGATGGGTACCCATGTTGATTGCAGGGGTATCACTGCAGGGTAAATGTGATATAAATTAAAATTAGCAGGTGGAACTGGGCATGGTGGCACATGTCTGTAATTCCAGCTACTTGGAGGCTGAAGCAGGTGGATCGCAAGTTTGAGGCCAGCCTGGGCAACTTACTGAAATGCTGTCTCAAAATAAAATTTTAAAAAGAGCAGGACGTGTAGCTCCGTGGTAGAGCACTTGTCTGAGTTCAATACCCAGATCTACAAAAAAAACCCCAAACCACAAATTACAATGTGAGGAAAGAAAGGTTAATTTTGACAGGTTGGCAGTGTAGGTCACAGTGGGACAACTGTGCTTAGCATGTGTGAAGCTCTGAGTTTAATCTCCAGCACCAAAATAAACAAATAAATAAAAAGACAAGGTGTTACAAGTAACAATAAACATTGGAGAAGATGTGGGGAAAAAGGTCCACTCATACATTGCTGATGGACTGCAAACTGGTACAACCATTATGAAAAACAGTGTGGAGATTCCTCAGAAAACTTGGAGTGGAACCACCATTGGACTGTTATCCCACTCCTTAGCATATACTCAAAAGACTTAAAATCAGTGTACTATAGTCATGCAGCCACCTCAATGTTTATAGCAGCTCAATTCATAATATTTAAGCTATGGAATCAACCTAGGTGCCCTTCAACAGATGAATTTTGGATGAAGAAAATATGGTACATATACACATTGGAATATTACTCAACCATAAAGAAAAATAAAATTATGGCATTTGGATGGAACTGGACTCTATAATGCTAAGTGAAATAAGCCAATCCCAAAAAAACAAAGGCTGAATATTCTCTCTGATATGCAGATGCTGACTCACAGTAGGCTGGGGTAGAGGTGAGGAGTATAGATTCACCAGATTGGAAAGGAGGACATGGCGGGCGGAGGTGGGAGGGGAATGGGAAAGACAATGAATCCAACATAACATTGCTATGTTCATATATGAATGCATGACCAGTATAACTCCACATCATGTACAACTACAAGAATGGGAAGTTATGCTCCATGTATGTATAATATGTCAAAATACATTCTACTGTCATGTATAACTAAAAAGAACAAATAAAAAATTCAAAAAAAAAAAAATACAAACTGTTTTGCAAATGCAAGATAGTACTTTCTGTGTGCTCTTGGTACCAGAGATTGAACTCAGGAGTGCTCTACCCACTAAACCACATCCACAGCCACCCCCTTTTTTTTTTTTTTTTTTTAGAAAAGGTATTGCTTTTAAAAAAGTAAAAAAGTGTTTTAAAAAAGTGTGCAAAGCTCTGGGTTCAATCTCCAGCACCAAAACAAACAAATAAATAAAAATACAAGGGGTAACAAGTAACAATAAATGTTGGAGAGGATGTGGGGGAAAAGGGGCTTTGCACATGCACATAACACTTTTTTAAAAAGTGTTGCTGAAACTGGTGTTAAACTTGCAATCCTTCTGCCTCGGCCTCCTGAGTCCCTGGGGTTACAGACATGTCACACTGTGCTCAGCTGCAAGATCACACTTTTATCTGTTTGGGACTGACAATGTTTAGGACCTGGGGAAGGAGAACAGGGAAAAGTTTGCTACAGTTCTTTTCACCACACTTCATCCCTGTGGCAATATTGGATATATGGATCCTTTTCCTTCCACGTGGTGTCTTTGCCTAAGGACATTCTCTGAATGCCAGAGACCACTATGCCCTCACCTGCTGCAGGCTGTAGTTCATTCCCTAGGGGGGTGACTCTCGATCATCATCTAATAAGATTGAGCAGGTAAGTACCCTCCTGGCTCCTTCTCCTTTGTGAGTAACTACTTTGGCACCTGAGTTCTCCAGCAGAATTAAGCTCTGCTTGCCTGGCACAGTGGTGCACACCTGTAATCCTAGTGGCTCAGGAGGCGGAGGCAGGAGGATCATGCATGTTTGAGTTCAAAGGCAGCCTCAGCAACTTATCGAGGCCCTGGGCAACTTAGCAAGAACCTGTCTCAAGATAAAATACAGAAAAAGGACTGTGGATGTGGCTCAGTGGCTAAGCACCCCTGAGTTCAATCCAAAAAAAAGAAAAAGAAAAAAAAAAAGAGTTAAACTCTGCTTGCCCATAATGTGATATGCTGGGTGAGACAATTTTTACTGGTATATTTTCTTTCCTCTCTTACTTCTGCACTCCCCCAGGATTTGCTAGGCTCCTTTCCCAAATAGATGACTGGCACTCCAATCCTTGTCTCATGGTTTGCTTCTGGGGAGACCCAAACTCACTGAATAAGATTCAAAAATAAGATATATTCATTCATTCCTACATTCTTCACCCAGCCAAGGCTTATTAAGAATCTGCTTCATGACAAACACTGTGTGAGGTGCTACCCAGAAATCCCATCTCCCTGGGCTCAGAGGAACCACCCATCATTCCAATCATAGCTGGCATCCCTCAGTGGGCACAACCTGAATTGGAGATGGGAATGTTATTAGAGGAGGCTTTGGGGGAAGGAGGTGAGGCCTCCAAAAGAGAAAAGACAGCACTTCCAGGAGTGTTTAGAGAGGGAGGACATGGGCAAAGGCATCCCAGTCAAGGGGGTGGAATTTACAGAGGCAAGGAGCAAAGGCTTGGTGTCAGTTCTCTTAGGGAGCGTCCCTGAGTATTGGGGGATCAACTGTCACAACTGGTAAGGGCCTCAGAGGCCACAGGCAGATCCCCTTCCTTTTCTCTCTGAGGAATCTGAGAACCAAAAAAAAAAAAAAAAAAAAAAGGTGAAATGATTTCCCCCACTACCCCTTGTGCTATGAATGCTGTTTCTCTTGAAGGAACTAAGGCTAGGTCAGTGTTAAACTTTTTTTCAAGATTTCTCTTGGGCTCAGGAATCTTTTTAGACATTATTCCTCATGACCCCTTCAATGAAATCTTAATTCTACAGATGTATTTTTATCTCATGCATGATCCATCTATTTATGTTCTGTATTTATAAAAAAAGAAGATTTTTTCTGACCTCCAAGAGCCAATATTTTCCCCCTTGGGGGCAATATTGCCCATGTTGAGAATACAATGTGGTCAGATTACCAAGACCTTACAATTCTGACAGAGAAACTTGATTTGGTGGAGTAAGCAATAGGGAGCCATAGTAGGTTCTTAAGCAGAGGGAGGTTGAAAAAAAAAAAAAAAAGAGGTGAACAGTCTCTTCTACATAGTAGTACCCACTAAACACTATGCCAGAAATTTTACCAGCACTGTAGATATCAATAACCACAAGGCAGACATGGTCCTCCTATGCCCTTCCAGGCCAGAGATAATGTTAAATAGATGTTATAATTATTAAAGTTGTAATATAATGCTACAATTAATTTTATTTTTATTTGTTTTGTTTAATCAACAATTATATAGTGCTTGTTATGTTCCAGATGCTGTTAAGACCTATATGAATATTAGCTTCCTATTTCTATAAAATGGTATAATCATTATCCTTAATAATTAATTAATTTTTGGTACAGGGATTGAACACAGGGGTGCTCTACAACTGGGTGATATCCCCATATCTTTTTCCTTTTTTTTCTTTTTAATGTTAAGACAGGGTCTCGCTTAGTTGCTGAGGCTGGCTTTGAACTTGCAATCCTCCTGCCTCAGCCTCCTGAGTTGCTGGCATTACAAGCTTTGCCACCATTCTGGCTTTATTCTCATTTTACAGATGGGGAACAGAGGCACAGAAAGTGTTTTGCCTAAAGGCACCCAGCTGGTATCCATGAAGCTGAGATTCAAACACAGGCAGTCTGACTCCAGAATTACTGTGCTCTGAATTACTGGGCTAAGACTTGAAGGATAGAACCTATTGTGCAAGGCATAACCTTTATTCAGTCTATACTCAGAGAACCAATATAGATCCATGGACCTCTTGCAATAACTCTAACAGAGCCAAGGGCTGCAAGTTGGAAACTGGTGGACTAGAGGATTCTTTTTCTCTTTCTTCTTTTTGTCTCTCTCTCTCTCTCTCTTCCCCACCCTCAGTACTGGGGATTGAACTCAGGAGTATTCTATCACTGAGTTCAAGTTCCCAAGCCCTGTATATTTTCCCTTTATATTTTTTTGAGACAGGGTCTATGTTGCAGAGGCTGGCTTTTAACTTACAATTCTCTTGTCTCAGCCTCCTGTCTTAGCTGGGATTACAAATGTGCCTTACTATACTAGACTAGAAGAATATTTAAATATCTTTTTTTTTTTTTTACTCTAAAGTTCAAAATCTCAATAGAATTTTATTGTTGTTGTTGCTTTATCCACTCCCAAAGGGAGAGGGAATTAGATCTCTCTTAACATCAGGTGGTCTAAACCATCAGTTACTCTTGGCTTGCTTCTCAGGACTGAGCAGAAGAGGCACCTGCCCCTACGCTCAATATGTTGAAAAAAAAAAAGCAGCACAGGGACTGCAACTATCACTTGAGTCTCTGGAGAAAGACCCGGTGCCTTGGGAGTTACAACTGGGTAGTGGTGAGACCAAACATACATGCTCACATGTTATTCTTCAGCCACCTCTGAATGCTTTGCTTCCCCTGTTCTGACTGTTACCAATGAAGGAGATAGATTTTGTTTTGTTTTGTATTTCAGTCCTGGGATTGGATCCATGTTTGCTCTACCACTGAGCTATACCCCAACCCTTTTTTTATTTTGAAACATGGTCTCACTAAATTGCCCAGGTTGACCTCAAACCTATGATCCTCCTGCCTCAGTCTCCCAAGCTGCTGGGATTACAGATGTGTGTCCCTGCACCTGGCCTGAGATAGATTTTTTTATTATTTATTTTTTAGTTGTTGTTGGACACAATATCTTTCTTTCTTTCTTTTTATGTGGTGCTGAGGATCCAACCCAGGGCCTCACACGTGCTAGGCGAGCGCTCTACCGCTGAGCCACAATCTCAGCCCTGAGATAGATTTTTTTTTTAAGGGATAATTTTAGTTTACACAGAACTCATAAACTGACCATCATCTGTCATTTTTTCCTATAATTTAAAGCAAAACTGTTTTATCTTAGTGTCTGAACCAACTGCTCTAGTAAGGAGTCCAAGATACCAGCTTGCTGAACAATGAATTAAACACAAAAGAAATCCCTCTCAGCTGGGCACAGTGGTACATGCCTGTAATCCCAGTGGCCCTGGAGGCTGAGACAGGAGGATATCGAGTTTAAAGCCACCCTCAGCAACTCAGTGAGACCCTGTTTCTAAATAAAATACAAAATAGGGCTGGGGATGTGGCTCAGTGGTTGAGTACCCCTGAGTTCAATCCCCAGTACAAAGAAGAAGAAGAAGAAGAAGAAATAAATCAATCAATCCCTCTCTTAAGCAGGAGGATCACTAATTAAAGGCCAGCCTCAGCAATTTAGCAAGGCCCTAAGCAACTTAGAGAAAACCTGTCTTTAAAAAAAAAAAAAAAGAAGAAGAAGAAGAAGAAGAGGGGCAAGACTGGAAATGTTATTCAGTGATAAAACACCTCTGGATTCTATCTTCAGCAACCCCCACCCAAAAAAAAAATCCCTCTCTATACCTATTTTGTTACTGTCCTCTGTGTGCTTTTTTTTTTTTTTTTTTTGGAGGGGTTGCTGGGGATTGAATCCTGGGCCTTGTGCATGTGAGGCAAGCACTCTACCTACTGAGCTATATCCTCAGCCCCTGTGTATATTTGTATTGAATACCTATACCTATTATATTCCAAGCACTGTGGCAGGTGCTAGAAACAAAAAGATTAACAAGACAAGGTTCCTATCCTTAAGGAACTCACAGATTAGTAGGACAGACAACTATGAACATAACTCATTACAATGCACAGGGAAGACTACATATGCCACATGCTCCATGATATTTTTAGCCCAGAGACTGGTACATGCTACCCCCAGGGACAGGAATGTGTTTCCTTGGCTCTGTGGCACCCTGATTCCTGTGGAATCAATTGTAATGTCTGAGATCCTAACTTAACACAGGGAGTTCAGGGAAGGCTTCTTGAAAGAGGAATGTGTAAACTGAGCCTCAAAGGACACACAACCAGCTTCGATGTCTCGCCTCTGGCTAATTTTCCTGACTAATTTTCATTGACTGAGTGGGATTGTACTTCTTTTGTGCTCCCTAGCCCCCTATACAAACCTTTATCCTGGCAAATATAAATATTTATAGAAACTGAATAAATAGTACTCACAAACATGTTGCAATTTTCTGTAAACAAGTTTCTTCCTCCACAAAACTGTGAGTTGTCTGGGTATCTTTTTATCTCCATCAATGAGTAGTGTCCTTCTGGCTAAGTGTTTGCAGATTTGAGGATGGATGGATGGATAAATAGCTGGAAGGATGGGTGGGTGGGTAGATGGATAGAGGAGAGAATAAATAGCAATGTTCAAAAGTAGGTGAGTAGACAAGTTGAATAAGAGGTTTAGTAAAATTTTCATGGAGGTGATGACTTTGTGTTGAGCCCTACAGAATAATCTAGTGCAGTGCTTTTCAAACTACAGTGCACTTACAAATCATCTGTGGATCTTGTTAAAATGTGTTAATCTTCAGCAGTGCACGGTGGTACATGGCTGGGATCCCAGCAGCTCCAGAGGCTGAGATAGGATTGCCAGTCCAAGACGAGCCTCAGCAACTTAGCCAATTCCTAAGCAACTTAGTAAGACCTTGTCTCAAAATAAAAAATAAAAAGGGTTGGGGATGTGGCTCAGTGGTTAAGTGCCCCTGGGTTCAATCCCCAGTACCAAAAAAATTAAAAACTCACAACTTTCTTGAAACATATATAGATTCTTTTGAGCTAATCAATATAAAGGTTCTCTCCATCCCACCCATTCATTAATAATAAACAATATACCTGTTTAATCTCTGGGGATTATGACTTCAACTAAGAAACAAAAAATAAAATATACTTGCTTTAGGAATGGAATTGATTCACTTAATATATAATTACCCCTGTCTTTCTGCCTTACTGCTTTATGACTCATTGACTTTTTAATAAGGAAAACTGAAGGTATATTTAAAAAATCTATATTTTACAAATAGCTCTGTACAAGCTAAGAATTAGTGGGAACTCCCTAAATAAGTGAAAATAAACTGTATTCTGTTAAAAGTTAAAATGACAGCATTTAAAGTATGATTCATGCACATAAGATAGAAAACAATAAAGGGGTTTGGATATAGGAATAATAATTTATATGGGTTGAAATCATAAGATGATAGTTCTGGAGGGCCTCACACTTGCTAGGCAAACACTCTACCATTAGATTCCTTCCCAGCCTTTTTTTTTTTTTTTTTTTTTTTTGGTACTGGGGATTCAACCTGGGGCCTTGTGCATGCGAAGCAAGCACTCTACCAACTGAGCTATATCCCTAGCAATTTTCCCATCTTTTAAAATTTTCTTTCTTCTTCTTCTTTTTTTTTTTTTTTTTTTTTTGTAGCAGGGATTGAACCCAGAAGGGCTTAACCACTGAGACACATTCCTAGTTCCTTTTTTTTTTTTTTTAAAGAGAGAGAGCGAATTTTAATATTTATGTTTTAGTTTTTCGGCAGACACAACATCTTTGTATGTGGTGCTGAGGATCGAACCTGGGCCACACGCATGCCAGGCGAGCGCGCTACCGCTTGAGCCACATCCCCAGCCCCCCCCCCCTTTTTTTTGAGGCAGGGTCTCAATAAGCTGTTTAGAACCTCTCTAAATTGCTAAGGCTGGTCTGAAACTTGTGAGTTTCTTACCTCAGCCTACTGAATCATTGGGATTACAGCCTGCTGAGTTACTGGTGCACCACTCGCCCAGTTGTAGGACCTCTTTGTTAATAAATAGTTTATATACTTTTTTAAAAAAGTGAATTCATTATGATGTATTCTTACACTCACATAGCATAATTTGGTCAATTTCATTCTACAGTTCTCCCCTTTTCCCACCCCTCAATTCTCTTCCTCTACTCCACTATTCTTTTCTTGTTTGTTGACACAGAGAATTGAACCCAAGAGTGCTAAACCACTGAGTCACAGCCCCAGTCCTTTTTAATTTTTAATTATTTTTCTTTTACTGTGGCACTAGGGATTGAACCCAGGGACTTGTGCATGTGAAGCAAGCACTCTACCAACTGAGCTATATCCCAGCCTCCAGGTCCTTTATATTTTGAGACAGTCTTGCTAATTTGCTGAGGCTGACTTTGATCTTGTGATTCTCCTGCCTCAGCCTCCCAAGCAGCTGGAATTATAAACCAACAATTTATTACACAGTTTTTATGTGTTAGGTACCTTACTCCCCTTATCTCTTTTAAGTTTCAAAATACCCCTGTGAGACAGGAGTTATTATCTCCCCTTTCATGGCTGCTGAAAATGGAAGGTGGGTGAGGCTAAGTGGTGCAAAGTTATGCAGCCAGTAAATGGTAGAGCCAAGATTCTTACCGAGGCATGTACTGGCCAAAGGTTATGCTCTTTCTATTATACATACTGCCTCTGGGGGCAAAATGTTTGTTTTGTTTTAAAGAACATTTTATAAAAACAAAATGGAGAGGATTTGCCTTTGCGCCAGTATTCCCCTGCCCCCCAGCCCCAGTACTGGGGATTGAACCAAGGGGTGCTCTACCACTGAGTTACCCCTAAGACTTTTTTTTTTTTTTAATTTTAAGAAGCAGTCTCACTAACTTGCCAAGGCTGACCTTGAACTTGAGATCTCCCTGCCTCAGTCTTCTGTCTCGTATAGGTGTGTGTCATTGCTCCCAGTTCAGCTAGTGTTTTTTTTTTTGTTTGTTTATTGGTTTTTGTTTTTTGTTTGATTGCTTGATTGTTTTTTTACAAAGTCTTATCCATCTGAGTGATAGCAAACTCTGGGTGAGTCCTGGGTGTTGGGTTGAGTGGGGCCGAGGCTGCCAATAAATCTCTCAGTGAGTCAGGCTGCATTAGCCAACTTTGAAAGCACCTAGAAAGAAGAAGTGAGAGTCTGCTCTATACTCTACTGAGTCTTCTACATCTAGAACTATTCATTCATCCAGCAAATATATCAAGTGCCTACTTTATGCCAGGGCAAGTCCATTGAAGAGGTAAAGGAGAGGAGTGTCCTCCTGTGGGCTCCTGGGGCCCCCCAAAGCTGCCAGGGTAGTGAGCTGGTGAGGTGAAGGAGAAATATCAGGCTCTCCTGGAGGCTGTGCCTCTCCTTGCTCAGCGAATGACTTTTCACATTTGTTCTGTTCTGATGTCCCTTGGCCCTTCATCTAATAATGGACATGTGTGGCATTTCTCCAGGGTGTTTGCATTTTAGTGAGAAACACCTTTAAACGAAAAAGAAGAAAGAAAAGATTTCTAACAGTCAAAATCAAAGCCTGCCCAGTGAATGCTCCTGTTATGAATAGCGAAGGCCCTGAGACCTTCCTGAATAAATAGGGCTCTGCCAGTGGGAAATGTGATCTGATTTTTCCTCTTCCTTTGCCATGGAAAAATTCCACTCCCACCACTAGCAACTCTTTTGGCTAAGGGCCAGGAGGCAGTAGAAAAAAGTAGCTCTTTTTCTATTTTGCTCCTTCCCTAGAACACAGAGGCTGGATCGGCTATTCCAGAGCTCAGGCTTCTCGGGCCCCTCACTGCTGTCACTCAGCAGACCCATCAATTTAAGGAAAGATGATATAATATAGCCCAGCCAGAGATTTTCAGCCTCCTCCTGCCTCCGCTTTTTCCTACAGGTATACCATTTCAACAAACTAACCAGGGGAGCCTTTAGGAAGCTTCAAAGGGATCCTGCTTGTTAAAATTATTTTTAGACTTAAAACACCAGTTGAGGGCTTTTGTCTTCAAAATATGTATGAGCTAGGCCCAATGGTGCACACCTATAATCCGAATGGCTCAGAAGGCTGAGGCAGGAGGATCACGAGCTCAAAGCCAGCCTCAGTGGTGAGGCCCTAAGTAACCCATTGAGACCCTGTCTCTAAATAAAAATATATGTATACATTAAAAAGATCTGTGTGTATGACTCGGTGGTTAAGTGCATCCCTGGTACAAAAAAAAACAAAAAAAAAAACAAAAAAAAAACAACCCTAAAAACCTGTAAAAAGTGCTGGCAGTATATAGCTCAAAGCACTTAAAGCACTCGGGGTTCAATTCCCAGTCCAAAAAAAGAAGAAATGGGGTTGTGGCTCAAGTGGTAGAGCGCTCACCTAGTACGTATGAGACACTTCGTTCAAGGCACTGGGTTTAGTCCTGAGCACTACATAAAAATAAAATAAAGATATTGTGTCCACCTAAAACTGAAAAATAAATATTTAAAAAAATAAGAAGAAAGAAAGAGGGCTGGGATTGTGGCTTATTGGTAGCGCATTCTCCTAGCATGTGTGAGGCACTGGGTTCGATCCTCAGTACCACATAAAAATAAAATAAGGGTATTATATTCACCTACAACTAATATATATATATATATATATATATATACACACACACACACACACACACACACACACATACACACACACACACACACACACGAAAGAGAAAAAGTATGTGAATATAGTATATTTCTTAAATTGAGATTTTCCTTTTTTTTTCTCTGTTTTGCAGTATTGGGTATTGAATCGAGGGCCCAACGCATGCCAGAAAAGTACTATGCCACTGAGCTACATCCCCATCCCCTGGGTTTTCCTTCTGGAGCTTAAAAGCAAAGCCAACTAGGTACAACAAACCAAACCATACCATTGTATAAAACAGTCAACAATGTTCTTTTCAGTCTCTGATACTGGAAAATGGGACTGTTTGCATCCATTAAAAGTAGCTTGCTTTTTCCACCTATATTTCATTCAAACTCCTCCAGATGAATACACAAACACTTGTATATAATATATTTATCATTGTTGTTTATTTATTTACTTATTTATTTTGTTTTTGCAGTACAGAGGATGGAGTGCCTTGTACATGCTAGGCAAGTGCTCTGCCCCTGAGCTATGCCTCCAGCCCCAGGTAAATAAATATGGTCTTTTTTTTTAAATTATTTTTTTTAAAGAGAGAAGGGGAGAGAGAGAGAGAGAGAGAGAGAGAGAGAGAGAGAGGGAACGATTTTAATATTTATTTGTTTTAGTTATTGGCGGAAACAACATCTTTGTTTGTATGTGGTGCTGAGGATGGAACCTGGGCCTCACGCATGCCAGGCAAGCGTGCTACTGCTTGAGCCATATCCCCAGCCCAAATATGGTCTTAACATATTACTATTGGTGATGGTGCTGGGGTTAGAACCCAGAAACTTGTACATGCTCGGCAAGCACTCTACCACTGAACTACATCCTCAGCCCCTAAGTTATTATTTTTAATAATTCCATAATATCTATAATTTAGATACATCATATTTTAAAAATATATTCTCCTATAATAAATATCCAAGTGGTGCCTAGTGTTTTATCTGCTGCCGCTTCAAACAATATTGCATCAAAGATTCATGTATCTATGCTCTTATTTATTCGTACTGTTATTGTAGTAGAAGAGATTTCTAGAACTAAGGCTTCTGGGTTTGTCTGAGGACTTTAGATACCACCAGAAGGAAAGTTCAGTGCCTTAGCAAAACCCATAGCCCTCTGGCGACAGCTTTTTCCTCTTTGTTGGGAAACAGGCCTGGAAAAATAATGTCCCTTTCTATAATGTCCCTTCTCTTCCTTCCCCACACCATTATTCTCCTGCAGTAGAATAGGGAGGGATAATATATCCTTTGTAATTCAGCAAGCAAGAAGAATTACCAGTGTGCTGGGTTACTAGAGGACACCAGAGAAGCCCAAATTAAACAACCACATATTCCTCCAGTGAGTCTTTGTTGCTTTTTTTCCCCTTCTTCTTCATGAAAAGGCAGATGATAAGAAAAAAAAAGGATTATACATTGTTGGGCTTTAATAGGCAAAAATTTAATGATAGCGCCCTGAAAACCTTTGGTTTATGCCTCATTTAGATTTTGAATATATCTTTCTTCTCTTTGCAGACCAGAGAGAGGGAGCCAGAGGAATGAGGTGAGATCCCATTAATGTCTTTTTCATTATAAAGTTGAGTTTTCCTGGGCCAGGGGTTCATTAAAACTTAAGGGTGAAGTGTCCTAGGGTCATTGATCTGTGCTGCCCTTTGTGTCTGGTCTTGTCTGGTTCCTAGCTTCTGCACATCTCTCCTGAAGACAGGAAATATATTTGTCTCTTTCTTCTTTCCTCCTTTCCTTGCAGTCCATTAATATAAGGTTTCCTGTGTGCTAGACACCAAGCTAGGCTCTGGGGACAAGGATAAAAGACACACATCCTGGCTTCAAAGAGCTTACAAATAAGGGGGAAGAAAAGTAAGTAGACTTAAAATTTATAAGGGAATGAGAAGAAATGGGTGCAGGTCCTAGGGAAACAGAACATAGAGGTGTGTAACCTTACATAGCAACAGCCAGGGCGAATGGGCAGTGAGAAGAGGACAGAAAGATGAAGCGGTGACCTTAAGATTGACTAGAATTGCTGGGCATGGTGGCTCACGCCTGTAATCCCAGTGGCTCCAGAGGCTGAGGCAGGAGGATCAAAAGTTCAAAGCCAGCCTGAGCAAAAGTGAGGCTTTAAGCAACTCAGTGAGATCCTATCTCTAAATAAAATACATAAAAGGGCTAGGGATGTGGCTCAGTGATCAAGTGCCCCTGAGTTCAATCCTCAGGACCAAAAAAAAAAAAAAAAGTGATTGAATAGAATTTTGCCAGCACTGAATGTACAGAGGTAGAGAAAGGAGATCATTAAGAACATGACAAGTTGTGGTTGAAATGGATTTGGAGTAGCAGAAATATGATAATGTGAGGTTGGAAAGATATTAGGCAGGGTCAGATCTTAAAGGACCATGAGCAACTTAGTGAGGCCCTGTCTCAAAAATAAAAAATAAAATAAGCTGAGGATGTAGCTCAGTGGTAAAGTACCCCTGAGCTCAATCCCTGGTACTAAACCAAACCAAACCAAACCAAACCAAACCAAATGAAACTCAGCAGAAAGGGGCTAGAGGTCTTTTCAGGAGAGAAAATAATGAATAGTCAGGAAAGTTGCAGATTACTTTGAAATAGTCATCCCAAATGCATTAGAGGCACTATAAAAATCTGCCGTAAAAGAATGAGGATTATCTATTGCCACAGTCTGGCTGGGCACAAAATAACCGAGCCGCCACACAGCCTTGTAGGTTCAAACAGCAACCTTTATTCCCCGACTCTCACTGGCACTCTACACACACTTCCCGGGAACACACTCCCTCCACGGGGCTCTGCGTGCCAATTCTCCAGGAACCCAGCGGGAACTCAACAGGAACTCCAAAGTAGCAGGCACCCGAGGCAGCAGGATCCGCCCTAATCCTGGAGCTGCCCTATTCCAAGCAGGATCCGCCCTAATCCCGGAGCAGGGTCACCTTTCAACCATTCCCTCTGGCAAAAATGCCAGACGTCATTCTGACTAAACTGTGGCTCTCAACAATCTATAGCCAGAAAAATGACTGCAGTTTAAACAATACACCCTTCTTATTCAGGCCTCACAGCCATAGTTTGCAAAAGTACAACTAATGAACTAGTTGTACTTGGAATGGAATCTAGTGTCAAATAGATATACAGTCCTGAGTTTGTTTTTCTTTCTCTTTGTCTTTTTGTGGTACTTGGGATTGAACCCAGGGCCTCGGTATTGAACCCAGTATAGCATACTAGGCAAGTGATACACCACTGAGCAATATCCCCAGTCTTTATTTATTCCTAATGTTGAGACAGGGTCTCACTAAATTGCTCAGACTGGCCTTGAACTTGGAATCCTCCTGTCTCAACCTCCCAAATAGTTGGGATTACAGGTGTGTGCCACTGCTCCTGGTTTCTGAGGTCTTTTATCTGCCATAACTTTTTCCTTTTTTGTTTGTTGCATTAGGCATTTAGGCATATTGCCCTGTAAATTGTGGTGGTGATATCAGGGCTAAACAATTAAGGAGTTTTAACTTTTCAAATAAAAGATGATGCCAAAAAGGAAAATTATGTACATTCTCTCTCTCTCTCTCTCTCTCTCTCTCTCTCTCTCTCTCTCACACACACATACACACACACACACACACACACACACACACAAAGTGGGGGGTCCTGGCCCCTTGGCTCATGCCTGTAATTCCAGCAACTCCTGAGGCACAAGGATTGCAAACTTAAGGCCAGGCTGGGCAATTTAGAGAGACCCTATTTCAAAATATAAAATGAAAATGAAGGGCTGGGGATATAGCTCAGTTGGTAGAGTGATTGTCTCACATGCACAAGGCCCTGGATTCAATCCCCAGCACTACACACATAAAAGAAAGACTGGAAATTATAGTGGTAAAGTGCCTCTTAGTTCAGTCCCCAATCCTACATACACACACACACACACACAAAAGGCAAAAACTAAAAAAAATTAATGACACAGCACATACTTCACAGGAAGGGTTGACCCATTATGTTCCATCTTCCTATATATAGGTTATCTTTTTTTTTTTTAGAATTTTAATATTTATTTTTTAGTTTTCGGCGGACACAACATCTTTGTTTGTAGGTGGTGCTGAGCATCGAACCCAGGCCGCACACATGCCAGGCAAGCGCGCTACTACTTAAGCCACATCCCCAGCCCCTATATAAGTTATCTTTAAAAAACTTGAAGTTGAGCTAGGTGTGGTAGTGCATGCCTGTAATTTCAGTGACTCAGGAGGCTAAAGCAGGAGAATTACAAATTGAGGCCAGCTTCAGCAACTTGGTAAGGTCCAAAGCAATTTAGCAAGACTCTATCTCAAAATAAAATATAAAAAGGGTTGGGCTCGTAGCTCAGTGATAAAGCATCCCTAAGTTCAATTCCCAGTGCAAAAAAAAAAAAAAAAGAAAAACTCAAAAGAAAACATAATGAAAGACCCATAACTATAAACTGAGTTACAAATGTATAATTTATGGTCATTTTTAAATAAATATTATGCTTTTAAAGTTCTATTCTTTTGAAAAGTCATTGGCAAATGATAGAGTATTTGGAAACATACACATTTCCGTAAGGAATATATATACATGTTATATACATAATATATAGAATATGTATGTTCTATATTATGATTTCCAACATATTTTAATGCAACTGTGTCGATTTCATTGAAACATTCACAGAATTGAATATCTTAAGCTAGACTCTACACATAAAATAATCTGAAAGTAGAGCACAGTCAATAAATAATACTTTTTTCCTCCGTACAATAATGCTGCAAGAAGCTATGGATTCATTCATCCAATAATTAACTTTGGCAGTCACTATTCTAGGACCTAGGGATACAGGGTGAATAAGGCAAACACAGTCCCTAGGAGATGGATAAGAGCAGGCAATTAGAGCCAGACTGCGTGTCTCAAATCCTCTCTTTATTAGGTGTATAATTATTGACAATTCAATGTGTCTCCATTTTGTCACCTGTAAAGCAGAGATAATAATAGTATACTGAAGAGTTTGAGTGCTGATTTGTGAAGGGGCAGTGCTCAGTGAATGTAAGGTTTTAATGCGATTCTTGCATGGCATGGTGGCACACACCTCTGATGCCAATGACTCAGGAGATCCAAGCCAGAGGATTGCAAGTTCTAGGCCAGCCCTAGCAATTTAGTGAGACCCTAAGCAACTTAGTACGTCCCTGTCTCAAAGTAAAAAATAAAAAGATCTGGAGATGTAACTTAGTGGTAAGTACCCCTGGGTTCAACGTGGGGAGAAATGGATGAGAAGATTTGTCTGCATTTTATGGGTAAAGAAACCAAGGTTCAGAAAGGTTAAGTAAACTTCCTAAGTCAAATAGATAGTAGGACAGAGGTGAGACTTTGTTCTCTGTCTCAATTGACTTCAAGGCCACTATATCTGCCAAACTGAACTGACTGTTTCATTCCATTTCTTCTCAAGTGCATTTTCCGTGACAAAAATCCTGTTGGTGTGGGACAGAGTTTTTAAAAGGTTTTTATTGGAGGTCTTAGAAAAAATTGGAAGAATGCATTTTATAAGTCTCCAGAGTCCCTCTTTATCTCCAATCTGTACACGGAGAAGTTTAGTTTCTGTTCCTTTGGATAAAACAGTCGATCTCTCACATCATCAAACAGGGCATCTGAGCTGGGTGTGGTGGCATGCCTGTCATCCCAGCACTCAAAGTCAGAGCCCAGGAGTTCAAGACCAGTCTGCGCAACATGATGGACTCCTATCTCAAAGAAAGACAAAAGTAAAATGAGCCATCTGGAAAGAATTAAAAATGAGTCCTAGGAAACATGATGTAGGCAGGCCATGTTGCCTTAGAGTCAACACAATACAAATTGGTCTTTTGTTGATTGGTTTTAAGTTTTTATGTTCTGGGCACTTTCCTGGGATGAGGATATCAGGGCAAATATTATGATCTCTATCTCCTTAGTTAATAGAGTCACATGCATGAAAAAGAAAAACCAGCCAGAGGTTTCTCTCTAAGACTAATCAGGCCCTCTGTAGCCAGAGAAGGGGAAGCAAATTACCCAGGGCCTGAATAAAGCTCTGGAGGTCTGAGAGGGAAAGAGAGCTAGACAAAGGGATGGGATACACTGTGCAGGAAGGACCTCTGTTGCCTGCAAGAACCTGGAGCTCCAGAAGGCAGGAAATGTTCTTCACTGGATGCCTGCACCTGTGCTCAGCTAATCCCCAGGGACTACTTGCTGGCTAATTGAATGGTAAAATCCTGCATCTTCCCCATGAGACTGATTCAGTAGGTCTGTGTGTATTAGCATTGTGTCACTATAACGAAAGGGCTCTTATGAAGTAAAGAGAGGTTTATTGTGGCTGACTGTTCTGGAGGTTCAAGTCCAAGATCAGACAGCCCCATTGGATTAGGCCTTAGGTGAGGGCAGCACTTCTTGGTGGAAGCAGGAGTTGCCATGTCAGCACAGTTGGGCGTGTGAGAGCAAGGGCTCACACCTGGAGCCAGGAAGCAGAGAGGAGAGAGGATGGGCTGAGTCCCACACTCCTTTTGAGTGCATGTCCCTAGTGACCTAAGGAACTCCCATAAAGCCCACTTCCTATGAATCCACTGAACCTCCCAATACTGCTATCCTGGGAACCTCACATAAGGACCCGTTGGGGAACATTCATATAAACACAGCCATTTGGAATCGGGGGTGCGCATTCATATGTTTTAAGAGTTCCCCAAGTGATGCTCATGTATTCCAGTTTGGAGACTGCTGGGCTAAATGAATGACCTGGACCTGTGGAGATGAGAAAATTTAGATTTATGGTTTTCTGTTGAGTCTAATGACCATACTCTTTGAAAACCTCAAATGAAGTGGCATTTTCCTATTTTATTGTGAGGAGGAGGATATAATGTGAACTACCAAAATTTTATTTTAAAATAACCCTGGCAGGTAGAAAAAATATTTACAAAATCTATTGATGGGGTATAGAGATGGATGTATAGGATTTTTTCAATTTAGATATACCTTTGAATATTTTCTTAATAAAATGGTAAGGGAACATGAGCTTGAGCCAGGGATAAAACCTACTAATTGAATCTTAAAGAGAAATGGATATAAATCTGACTGTCATTTAGTTCAACCTTCTAAGAGGAAGCAGAGGGAGGCAGGAGAGGAATTCCAGGTAGGCCAATGGTTCTGAAAAAGAAGCAGGGGACTTCACTGGCAGAGCCCAGGATGTGGATTCAGCTGGGTTTAATTGACTTAGAAAATTGGTATACTGTCTCTGCACATTGGTTTCCACATCTGTTAAGTTAAAGTTATTAGTCATTAATGGCTTTTTTTTTTTTTTTTTTGGTAATAGGAATTGAACCCTGGGCACTTTACCATTGAGTTATATCCTCAGCCTTTTTTAATTTTGCTTAGGGTCTTGCTGATTTGCTGAGGTTGCCTTAAGCTTACAATCCTCCTGCCTCAGCCTCCAGAGTAGCTGGAATTAAAGGCATGTATCACTGAACAGTACTCATTCGTAGCTATTTTTTTTTTAAAGAGAGAGAGAGAGAATTTTTAATATTTTTTTAAAAGAGAGAGAAGTAGAGAGAGGTAGAGAGAGAGAGAGAGAGAGAGAGAATTTTAATATTTATTGTTTAGTTTTTGGCAGACACAACATCTTTATTTTATATGTGGTACTGAGGATCGAACCCAGCGCCGCGTGCATGCCAGGTGAGCGTACTACTCCTTGAGCCACATCCCCAGCCCACATTAGTAGCTATTTGAAGTATCAAACTCAAAGCCACTGTGAAGATCAAATGGTATAAGTCAAATGTTTTTGATGTGATGGTAGTGGTTTGGTTTTGTTCTGTTTTTTTGTTTTGTTTGTTTGTTTGTTTTGTTTTGTTTGTTTTGTTTTGCAGTGCTAGGAATTGAACCCAGAGCCTGGAACCTGTTAGGCAAATTTTCTGTTATGGAGTCATATCCCAAGATACCATCACAAAGTTTTTCAAAGACATATATAGCTGTGGAGTGGAGGTTGGAGATGGGGTGGCTCTCCTTGAAACTTGGTTAGCTGAGGCAGGAAGATCACAAGTTTGAGACCAGTTTTAGATGTCAGTTTTCAAATGCAATCCTACTAGAATGCAGGAAAGACTGGGTGTGGAGGTATCAAGCAATTTTCCTTTCTCAGCTCCTCTTTAATAAACACTCTTTTCCCATTGATACAATAAGAAGACATATTTGCTGCAATCTTATTCTTGTACCTTGCATCAAGTGCAAACACCTTCCTGGCTCAAAAGAGATTCTTCAAAAATACTTAGGGTAGATGAAACCTCTTCTAGTCTAGCCCATGCACACTCAGAATATAGCTTTTCATTTCCCCCATCCAGAACATGTTGGTCCTTGCTGAGATCCTTTGAATTCAGTTCCATAGTAGAGTAGGGTAGGGACATGATGACAATTTTTTTTTAATATCTATTTTTTAGTTGGACACAATATCTTTATTTATTTATTTTTATGTGGTGCTGGGGATTGAAACCCAGGGCCTCCCACATGCTAGGTGAGCGTTCTACCGCTAAGCCACAACCCCAGCCCACGATGACAATTTTTATTTAACACTCTCAGTCTTTCTATCCTCTGATTATTGTCAGAGAAACTGAACTGTCACTTCTGAGTCTTGTGATCACACACACACAAAGAGGGGCAGAAATTGGTTGGAAATATTAATTTCCTTTATTCCATTTAGGAACAAAATTCTCATTAAGTTTCCCTCACCCCATTTGAATTCAGAAGTGGAGATGGTTGTCATGGAGATGTGTTTTAACATGTTTATTTGAATAGAAAAATGTAGTCAGATCCTTTTTGACAGAAAAAAAAAAGTTTAACTTGGTCCATTGGTTTGACACTGAGGGCTGACTTTGCCACTTAGGTGTTAGGTGAACGTCTTCTGTAAATCCAATGAGCTAAAAATACAGCACCAACATTTTAAATACAATATATTCAAATCACAGTGGAAGGAAAACGCTTAGTCAAGAATTTTATTACCTAAGACATTTTGCAATTGATAATATTTTAATATTCTTACTGTTTCTGAATAGAGCAGTTAACCAGACTGCACCTAGGTGAAAAGGTAACAGGTGCAATTTAATAATTGCCTGATAATCTTAAGAAATGTCTGTGTGCCCGCGCACATGCATAGTACTGGGGATGAACCCAGGAGTGCTCTACCACTGTGCCACATCCCCAGCCCTTTTTATTTTTAATTTTGAGACAGAGTGTCACTTAATTGCTCAGGTTGGCCTCAAACTTATGATCTTCCTGCCTTAGCCACAGAGATTATAGGCATGGGTCACTATACCTGATGTAGAGAAAGCTTTATTTTGATTAAAATGAAATTCAGAAAGTGAATGACTTTCACAATTGGACAATGAAACTTTTTCTAAAATGCTTTCTAGTTCTTTGGTTGCAACAGAATATTCAGTATTCTTGAAATATTAAAGCCAAAAGACAATTGATAAATGAATTAAATTTAATTAATTAATTTTTGGTACTGCAGATTGAACACTGGGGTGCTTCACCACTGAGCCATAATCCCATCCCTTTTTTTGAGGCAAGGTCTCACTAAGTTCCTTAGGGCCTCATTTAAGTCGTTGAGGCTGGCCTCAAACATGTGATCCTCCTGTCTTAGCCTCCTGAGTTACTGGGATTTGAGGCGTGTACCACCACACTCAGTGACAAATGAATTTCAGTGATAGATCATTCTGAAGTTTTTGGAATGTAGCTTGGATGATGTTCAAAGAAGTGAATGACATTGCTATAATAAAACTTGTATTTTTATCCTCTGATTTACACAAGCAAGGTTTCTCAACACTTATAACTATGGAAATAGAAAATAGAGTAGAATTAAGCTGTGTATTTTGGCACATATCTATAATCCCAGAAACAGAGAGGTTAAAGCAGGAGGATTGCTGAGTATATTAAGATGATCAAGAAAAGTCTTCTGTGAGTTGGGTGTGGTAATGTAAGCCTGTAATTCCAGGGGCACGGGAGGCTGAGGCTGGAGGATCTCGAGTTTGAAGCCAGCCTCAGCAACAAGTTGCTAAGCAACTCAGTGAGACCCTGTCTCTAAATAAAATGCAAAATAGGGCTGAGGATGTGGCTCAGTGGTAGAGCATCCCTGAGTTCAATCCCCAGTACCAAAAAAAAAAAAAAGAAAAGAAAAGAAAGAAAAGTCTTTTGTGAACAAAATTATACCATGATAAAATTTAGAGAAAGTGAAGCAGAAATGTTGGTTCAAGGTGAAAAAGCATTGATGTAAAAATTTGGCTGTCATAGAAGAACTTGCTAATATAATTTTCTTATTTATTTATTTATCTAATTTATTTTTGGGTGCTGGGTACCAAACCTAGCACTAGGTCAGCGTTCTACCACTGTGCTGCATCCTCAGCCCCTGCTCATGGGATGATGGTGGTATCAGTTTGCAACCTTCCATATCTGTGGGGTTTTAAAATTTTTTTTTAGTTGTTCATGGACCTTTATTTTATTTATGTATTTATATGTGGTGCTGAGAATCGAACCCAATACGTCACACATGCCAGGCAGGTGTGCTACCACTGAGCCCCAGCCCCAGCCCCAGCCCCAGCCCCAGCTCCATATCTGTGGAATTTTGCATTCATGGATTTAAGCAACCTCAGATGGAAATTTTTTTTTTTAAAGTTTCATCTGCACTGAACACATACAGACTTTTTTTTTGGTTATTTTTCTCTAAATAATCTAGTACAATAAATATTTACACATGGGCTGGGGATGTGGCTCAAGTGTAGCGAGCTCGCCTGGCATGCGTGTGGCCGGGGTTCGATCCTCAGCACCACGTACAAACAAAGATGTTGTGTCCGCCGAAAACTAAAAAAAAATAAATATTAAAAATTCTACCTCTCTCTCTCTCTCTCTCTCTCTCTCTATTTAAAAAAAATATTTACACAGTATATACATTGTATTAGTTGGTATAAGTAATCTAGAGAATTTAAAGTATAATGGAGGATGTGCATAGGTTTAATGCAAATACTATAGCATTTTATGGTTAATTTTTACTTTGAAAGTATTTAACTTTAGAAATAGAAAGTATTATTAGCTCTAATAGTTTCTTTGTAGACCCTTTTGGGTCTGCTAGGTATAGAATCATGTCATCTGCAAATAGTGATAATTTAAGTTCTTCTTTTCCTATTTTTATGCCTTTAATTCTTTCGTCTGTCTAATTGCTCTGGCCAGTGTTTCGAGAACTATGTTGAACAGAAGTGGTGAGAGAGGGCATCCCTGTCTTGTTCCAGATTTTAGAGGGAATGCCTTCAATTTTTCTCCATTTAGAATGATGCTAGCCTGAGGCTTAGCATAGATAGCTTTTACAATATTGAGGTAAGTTCCTGTTATCCCTAGTTTTTCTAGAGTTTTGAACATAAAGGGATGCTGTACTTTGTCGAATGCTTTTTCTGCATCTATCGAGATGATCATATGGTTCTTATCTTTAAGTCTATTGATGTGGTGAATAACATTTATTGATTTCCGTATATTGAACCAGCCTTGCATCCCAGGGATGAATCCTACTTGATCGTGGTGCACAATTTTTTGATATGTTTTTATATCCGATTCGCCAGAATTTTATTGAGGATTTTTACATCTAGATTCATTAGAGATATTGGTCTGTAATTTTCTTTCTTTGAATTGTCTTTGTCTGGTTTAGGAATCAGGGTGATGTTGGCCTCGTAGAATGAATTTGGAAGTTCTCCCTCTTTTTCTATTTCCTGGAATAGCTTGAAAAGTATTGGTATTAGTTCTTCTTTAAAGGTTTTGTAAAACTCTGCTGTATACCCATCCGGTCCTAGGCTTTTCTTAGTTGGTAGTCTTTTGATGGTTTCTTCTATTTCGTCAATTGATATTGGTCTGTTTAGGTTGTCTATATCCTTCTGACTCAATCTGGGTAGATCATATGACTTAAGAAATTTATTGATGCCTTCACTATCTTCTATTTTATTGGAGTATAAGGATTCAAAATAATTTCTAATTATCTTCTGTATTTCTGAAGTGTCTGTTGTGATATTGCCTTTTTCATCCCGTATGCTAGTAATTTGAGTTCTCTCTCTTCTTCTCTTCATTAGCATGGCTAAGGGTCTGTCGATCTTATTTATTTTTTCAAAGAATCAACTTTTAGTTTTGTCAATTTTTTCAATTGTTTCTTTTGTTTCAATTTCATTAATTTCAGCTCTGATTTTTTTTTTAAAGCGAGAGAGAGGTAGAGAGAGAGAGAGAGAGAGAGAGAGAATTTTAATATTTATTTTTTAGTTATCGGCAGGCACAACATCTTTTGTTTTTTTGTATGTGGTGCTGAGGATCAAACCCGGGCTGCCCGCACGCCAGGCGAGTGCGCTACCACTTGAGCCACATCCCCAGCCCTCAGCTCTGATTTTAATTATTTCTTGCCTTCTACCTCTTTTGCTGTTGTTTTGCTCTTCTTTTTCTAGGATTCAACAAAGAGGCAGGATATAAAATCAACACGCATAAATCAAAGGCATTCCTGTATATCAGCGACAAATCCTCTGAAATGCAAATGAGGACAACCAGTCCATTCACAATATCCCCCCCAAAAATAAAATACTTGGGAATCAACCTAATGAAAGAGGTGAAAGACTTATACAATGAAAACTACAGAACCCTAAAGAGAGAAATAGAAGAAGATCTTAGAAGATGGAAAAATATACCCTGTTCATGGATAGGCAGAACTAACATCATCAAAATGGCGATATTACCAAAAGTTCTCTATAGGTTTAATGCAATGCCAATCAAAATCCCATCAGCATTTCTTGTAGAAATAGATAAAGTAATCATGAAATTCATATGGAAAAATAAAAGACCCAGAATAGCAAAAACAACTCTAAGCAGGAAGTGTGAATCAGGTGGTATAGCGATACCAGACTTCAAACTATACTACAGAGCAATAGTAACAAAAACAGCATGGTACTGGTACCAAAACAGGTGGGTGGACCAATGGTACAGAATAGAGGACCCAGAAACCAATCCATAATATTACAACTATCTTATATTTGATAAAGGGGCTAAAAGCATGCAATGGAGGAAGGATAGCATCTTCAACAAATGGTGCTGGGAAAACTGGAAATCCATATGCAACAAAATGAAACTGAATCCCTTTCTCTCGCCATGCACAAAAGTTAACTCAAAATGGATCAAGGAGCTTGATATCAAATCAGAGACTCTGCATCTGATAGAAGAAAAAGTTGGCTCTGATCTACATACTGTGGGGTCGGGCTCCAAATTACTCAATAGGACACTCATAACACAAGAGTTAATAACTAGAATCAACAAATGGGACTTACTCAGACTAAAAAGTTTTTTCTCAGCAAAAGAAACAATAAGAGAGGTAAATAGGGAGCCTACATCCTGGGAACAAATCTTTACTCCTCACACTTCAGATAGACCCCTAATATCCAGAATATACAAAGAACTCAAAAAATTAAACAATAAGATAACAAATAACCCAATCAACAAATGGGCCAAGGACCTGAACAGACACTTCTCAGAAGAGGACATACAATCAATCAACAAGTACATGAAAAAATGCTCACCATCTCTAGCAGTCAGAGAAATGCAAATCAAAACCACCCTAAGATACCATCTCACTCCAGTAAGATTGGCAGCCATTAGGAAGTCAAACAACAACAAGTGCTGGCGAGGATGTGGGGAAAAGGGTACACTTGTACATTGCTGGTGGGACTGCAAATTGGTGCGGCCAATTTGGAAAGCAGTATGGAGATTTCTTGGAAAGCTGGGAATGGAACCACCATTTGACCCAGCTATTCCCCTTCTCGGTCTATTCCCTAAAGACCTAAAAAGAGCATACTACAGGGACACTGCTACATCGATGTTTATAGCAGCACAATTCACAATAGCTAGACTGTGGAACCAACCTAGATGCCCTTCAATAGATGAATGGATAAAAAAAAATGTGGCATTTATACACAATGGAGTATTACTCTGCATTAAAAAATGACAAAATCATGGAATTTGCAGGGAAATGGATGGCATTAGAGCAGATTATGCTAAGTGAAGCTAGCCAATCCCTAAAAAACAAATGCCAAATGTCTTCTTTGATATAAGGAGAGTAACTAAGAACAGAGTAGGGACGAAGAGCATGAGAAGAAGATTAACATTAAACAGGGATGAGAGGTGGGAGGGAAAGGGAGAGAGAAGGGAAATTGCATGGAAATGGAAGGAGACTCTCAGGGTTTTACAAAATTACATACAAGAGGAAGTGAGGGCAAAGGGAAAAAAAACAAGGGGGAGAAATGAATTACAGTAGATGGGGTAGAGAGAGAAGAGGGGAGGGGAGGGGAGGGGATGGGGGATAGTAGAGGATAGGAAAGGCAGCAGAATACAACAGACACTAGTATGGCAATAGGTAAATCAATGAATGTGTAACTGATGTGATTCTGCAATCTGTATACGGGGTAAAAATGGGAGTTCATAACCCACTTGAATCAAAGTGTGAAATATGATATATCAAGAACTATGTAATGTTTTGAACAACCAACAATAAAAATTAAAAAAAAAAAAAAAAGAAATAGAAAGTATTGGGGCTGGGGTTGTGGCTCAGCGGTAGAGCACTCGTCTTGCACGCGCGGGTCCCTGGGTTTGAGTCTCAGCACCACGTACAAAATAAATGAGTGAAATAAATAGTATTGTGTCCAACTATAAAATAAATATTAAAAAAAAGAAATAGAAAGTATTGCTAGGCATCCTGGTGCATATCTATAGTCCCAGCAACTTGGGAGGTTGAAATAGGAAGATCTTAAGTTTGAGGCCAGCCACAGAAACTTAGGAGGCTCTAAGGAACTTAGCAAGATTCTGTCTAAAATTTTTAAAAATAAAAAGGATTGGGAATGTAGCTCAGTACTTCAGACTTAAGCTCCTGGATTCAATACCAGGTACCAAAAAAAAAAAAAGTAAAAAAAAAAAAAAAAAGAAAAGAAAAAATAAATAGAAAATATTTTGGAAGAAAAAAAAGTATATGGGTTTCTATATACATATATGAAAATACCACAGTGAATCTCACCATCATTTATAGCCTCAAGACTGGGATCCTAATTAGAATAAGGTATATTTCATGCTGTATAAATATATCAAAATAGATTCTTCTGGGTTTGGGGTTGTGGCTCAGTGGTAGAGTGCTTGCCTAGCATACGTAGGGCCCTGGGTTAGATCCTCAGTGCCACATAAAGATAAATAAATAAAATAAAGGTATTGTATCCATCTACAACTACAAAAAAAATAGTTTCTTCTGTCATATATAACTGAAAATAACTAAAAAAATAACAAAAATATATATAGGCAAATTTTTACTTTAAGACCTCAAATCCTCACTTGTTCATCAATCCACAGAATAAAAGACTTTGTCAAAAATATTCAGCCACCCATTTTCTATCAAGTTTGCTACACCTTTTATTGTTGTTGTTCTTTTTAGTTATACATGACAGTATAATGTATTTGGACATATCATACATACATGGAATACAACTTCCCATTCCTGTGGTTGTACATGATGTGGAATTGCACTGGTCTTGTATTCATATGTTTGCTACATCTCTTAACCAGCCAAATTGAGTTCACAAACTGAGAACTTGGCTCAACAAACTGCATTTCCTGATCCATGATTACCAGCTCAGCTACCACTTGAGATGCAAGAGACAAGTAGCACAGGAGTGGAAGGAAGAATATTTTTTTTTTCTTGTTTCTTTTTTTTTCCACTAGGAAGTGACTCCAGGGCCTTACATATGCTAGGCAGGTGCTCTACTACTGAGTACACCTCTAGCCTTTCTACCATTTTATGGAAGGGACTTGAGAATCTTCGAATATTAAGGGATGACTACGTAGATGACATTTACAGGAGTGATTTAAGTTTTGATTTAGAATGCCAATGTTTATAGTGTGTCTAGAAATTATACCTCTTGTACCATTTTTTGTTTATAATGTACAATTTTAGCAATGTCAAAACAGGTCATGGTTATTTGATTTTAAATTATTTTAAGAGGCATGGAGGCACGAAACTTCAAAGTTATATGTGAAAAGAATTCCTCTTCCTCCTCCTGCCTTAGTCATAGATCCTGGAAACTGATGTATCATCTTCTCTTTCGCCTAATACCAATTTATGCTATTTCTTAGGTAAAGCTTATATTCATATTTTCTCTTTTATCTCCCCTGCTACTGTGTTCTATGTTCAGAACTTTGTGACCTGGCATGGTGGTGCACATCTGTACTACCAGCAATTTAGGTAGGTTCTTTTGTGTGTGTGTGTATGGGGGGGGGGGATTGGGAATTGAACACAAAGGGGCTTTACCACTGAGCTATTTATTTATTTATTTATTTATTGCAGGCTGAGATCAAACCCAGGGCCTTGCATATGCTAGGCAAGCACTTTACCACTGAGCTACATCCCCAGACCCTCTTTTTACTTTTTATTTTGGGACAGATTCTTGCTAAATTACTGAGGCTGGCCTTGAGATTGGGATCCTCCTGTCTCAGCCTCCCCGCAGCTGCTGAGATTACAAGTGTGTCCCACCATGCGTGCTCATACCAATAATTTGGGGGGCTAAAGCAGGAGGATCCCATATTCGAGGCCAGTCTCAGAAACTTAGTGAGACCCTGTCTCAAAACAAAAAATAAAAAGGAAGGACTGGGAATGTAACTCAGTGGTAAAGCACTCCCAAGTTCAATCCTCGTAGCAAAAAAAAAAAAAAAAAAAAAAAAAAAAATATCTATCTATCTATCTATCTATCTATCTATCTATCTATCTATCTTTACTTCCCTTCTCTCTCTGTCTTTGTTACTGGGGATTGAAAGCAGAGGTGCTTTTCCACTGAGCTACATCCCCAGTCCTTCCTTTTTTTTGTTTTGAGATGGGAGTCTCACTAAGTTACTCAGGGCCTTGCTAAATTGTTGAGATTGGCTTTGAACTTGTGATCCCCTGCCTTAGGCCCCTAAGTCATTGGTGTTAACAGGAATGAGCCACCACTCCGGGCTTTCTTTTTTTTTTTTTTTTTAAGGCGTGTGATGGTGGGGATTAGAACCCAGGCCCTTGTGCATGCAAGGCAAGCACTAACTGAGCTATATACCCAGCCCAATTTTTTTTTTTTTTTTTTAATGTGGAAGAAACAAATTTAGTACAAAATTCCCATGGAATTTGAAGCATACATTTTATTCTCAAAGTCTAGCTAATGTGGAACTCCCTCTTATGTTTTTTTGAACAGTTTCCTGGCAGAGTTTGTATGTGTGTGTGTGTGTGTGTGTGTGTGTGTGTGTGTGTTTAGTTACTGGGGATTGAACCCAGGGGTGCTTTGCCACTGAGCTAAATCCCCAGCCCTTTATTATTATTAGTTTTATTTTAAGACAGGATCTTGCTAAATTGTTTAGAACCTCCTTAGATTGTTGAGGTGGGCCTTGAACTTGTAATCCTTCCTTGAACTTGTAATCCTTCTGCCTCAACCACCCAAGTACTAGCACACCTGCCCTGGCAGAGCCACTGAAACTACTTCTGAACCTGAATTCTTCATATATGATAACATATACCTGAGTCAATGAAATCCAAGGCTCTTGACAACCCTTCTGTCTTCAGGGCTGACTCGGTGCTCAATGAATGCTGTCAAATGAATACATGAGGCAAAACCAGAAAGTGGGATTAGTCTAGTTTCCAGTGATTAGTTTTGAGGTGGCTCACCCTCTACACCAATCCTAAATGCTTTCTTACTTGTGGATTTCCTTTTACTTTAGACAATAAATTCTTTCTTGCTTGAGTCAGTTCAGTTGGATTTTCTTTTGTTTGCGGTTAAAGTGTCCTGACGTAGGCTCACAATAAAAATTAAACTTAGATGTAGAAAAATTTCAGTTACAATTTTTTAAAAATATTTTTTAGTTGTCAATGGACCTTTATTTTATTGATTGATTGATTGATTGATTGTGCTGAATGGAACCCAGTGCCTCACACCTGCCAGGTAAGCTCTCTACCACTGAGACACAACCCCAATCCTAGGTACAATTAAAAAAAAAAAAATTTTTTTTGTAGTTGTAGATGGACAGCATGCCTTTGTTTTATTTTTATGTGGTGCTAAGGATCAAACCCAGGGGCTGGGGATGTGGCTCAAGCGGTAGCGCACTCACCTGGCATGCGTGCGGCCCAGGTTCGATCCTCAGGACCACATACAAAGATGTGTCCACTGAAAACTAAAATAAATAAATAAATATTTAAAAAATTTTTTTTTAAAAAAAGGATTAAACCCAGTGCCTCACACATGCCAGGCAAGTGCTCTGCCACTGAGCTACAGCCCCAGCCCCCTAGTTACAATTTTTTATACATCATAGTTGAAGAGTTATTTTTTCTTTTTTTTTTCTTTTTTCTTGTGTGTGTGTGTGGGAGGGGGAGGTACTGGGGATTGAACCCAGGGATGCTCTTCCAGTGAACTACAACCCAACCCTTTTTTATTTTTGAGACAGAGTTTCATTAAATTTCCCTGGCTGGCTTTGAACTTGCAATCCTCCTGAGTAGCTGGGTTAATAAGCATGCATCACTGTAAGTAGAAAGACTAAGATTCTTTTTGCTTGCCTTTCATATAATCTAAAATGAAAGTTGTTGTTGCTATAATTGTTTTTTATGGCAAATTCAGTAATTAGTAATTTGTACTAATGTTGAGTAAAAATTACAGGAGATTATTATCTTGGGTTGATCCCTATTGCTGAAAGTTCAATCTTTGTCCCCGGGCCAATCCAATAACAAGGACACGGTTTAGAGAAAAAGAAAAAAGATGGTTTATTGCTTTGCTAGCAAAGGAGAAACAGAGGGGACTACTGTCCCCAAGGCTGTGATTCTGCCCATCAGCAGGTTCTTTGTTGGTGTTGTCATTCACTTATTAATTTGGGAGACTGTCATTTCTGAGATTTTCTGGTGACATCCCCCCACAAGTCTGAATCACTTATTCCTATGGTGGGTGTGTACTCAAGGACAGATTAACTCTGTCTAGGGTGGGGAAGAAAAGTAATCTTGTTCTCTGATATTAGGGATGGAGAGATTAAGGAGGAGCAGGGAGAGAGGAAGAGAAGGAAACATGTCCATTTTAAAAATAAATTGTTGTGGTAGCGCAGCAAGGGTTATATTCAAAGCATGAAGTGTAATAAGGGAACCACTGTTACATCTGCTGTACTAGGTCCCTACAGACTAGGCAAAAAATCCAATGGAGTCACTCAACTAAACTTCCATGTCACACACTGGAACAAAACAGTTTATCTGACCTTCTGAGAAATCAGAATTAGATACAGCCAACTTTTCCAGATGGGACAGTTTGTATGCACATGATAACCAAGTGCCCTCTTTCATCCTTACACAAAAGGAGTGGCCTGAAATGACCCCATAGTAACCATTTATTTCCTATTTTTCTGTCCCCACCTTTAAAATAGCTTTAAAATAACCAATACATTTTTGTTTTTACTTCTGATTTCTTCCATCTTTTTCTGTCTAAAAAGCCTACTTAGAAGATGGTATGCCTATAATACTAGCTACTTGGTAGGCTAAGGCTGGAGAATCTCTTGAGCCCTGGAGGTGGAAATCAGCCTGGGCAGCATAGTGAGACCCTGTTATGCTCGAATTCGGGACCCCCAAAAGACCACCAGAGACCCAAGATCGATGTAAGCAGTAAAGAGGTGTTTATTGCGAGCTAGCTCGGTCCTCCGCGCGCGAACACACAGCAACTGGTGACGCTGAGAGGCCCCGAGCCCAGCGTTTTCAGCAGTTTTATACATTCTTTGGAGAAGGCAGGGACCCCCACATACATCATAGCATCTCTTAGCAAATCATCACACACCGCGGGAAAATCAAATAACAACTTTAAAACATGATTAGCACATTCACAGGCGGGAACAAGTTGGGTAAGGGTGATTGGTCAGTACAAAAGGGGGATTCATTTGAACTGATTGGCTTAAGCCAAGAGGAGTGTTTGTGTTGAACTACATGGTTTCTCAACACCATAAACTACTGGGAGGGTCATCTGGCATCCAGGTATTTCCCTGTCTCATGCTGATTGGTGGCTGCTAGGGGGTTGCTATGGATCCCCACCTAGCCTGACTGAGTCAAGGACACCTGGGGCAGCAGATCTCTCCTGTTATTTGTAGATAAACAACTTAGCAGGGTGGGAATGTGCCTAGGAGTGCTCTGGTGGGTCTTTCCAAGAACAACGGTCATGTCCCTTCCTTGGACAGGCTTTGCTCTGAGATAGAGGATGGTTTTTCAACACCACGCCAAAAAGAAAAAATAAATAAAATTGTTTGCGTGCCAAGAAAGACTTGTTGGTGGACCAGATCCATTCTTGTGATATGCTCCATTCAGGGGTCTTGCCATTTCTCTAGATCCTACCTGGAAAGGGATATAAGCCTTCTCTGGATTTAGAACTTCCCAATTTATGTACTGTTTCTGTCTTCCTGCTGAGTCTCAATCCTGGAGCATAAATATCGTAGGACAAGACGGGTCCTTGGCATATGTGACAGAAAAGAATTTCAGCATGTTCCATGTAGTGACACAGATTTATTTAGGAAAGAAAATACACACTTAAAGGAGAATATGGACTATCTCGAGGAAAAGACATCTTTGAAGTAAAGTAAGAAATGCACATTCAAAAGAAAATGCCAATGTCGCATGTCTGTAATCCCAGCAGTTTGGAAGGCTGAGGCAGTAGGATCATGGGTTCAAAGCCAGTCTCTGCAAAAGTGAGGCACTAAGCAACTCGGTGAGACCCTGTCTCTAAATAAAATGCAAAATAAGGCTGGGGATGTGGCTCAGTGATCAAGGGCCCCTGAATTCAATCCTTTGTACCAGGGAGAGAGAGAGAGAGAGAGAGAGAGAGAGAGAGAGAGAGAGAGAGAGAGAGAGGGAGAGAGAGAGAGAAATAAATGCTTGCCTTCTTGAGGGTGAAAAACTTTTAGAGTAAAACATAGATGCACATTCCAGGGAGAATGCAGGCCATCTCTAGAGGGAGAGACAGCAACCCCTTGGCATGGAGTGTTTACAGAGGGACAGTAGTTAGGGGCTGGACTAGAGGTGCCGTTAGGGTAAAGTAATGTCATTTTGCCCCAGTTTTTCTATCACTTAGGCACTGCCATCCTGTTATACTTCTTTGCAGACAAGGGTATGGGTCAAAGGCAAGGGCCAAGGCTGTGGATGTGAGCTGGGTGGCTCAGGAATTCTTGTTTTGCATTTCAAAGGTTCGTGGGCTGTTTCCAGCACTTCAACAGCTCATCTGACCCTTCTCTTTGACTCAATATGCCTTTATTTTTTTATATCCTCAAATTTTTATCTTATAAACATGCATGCAGATCTCCCCACCCACTTTTTTTTCTCCCCCCAGGGAGTCACTTCCACTTACATTCTCTTCACAGTCCCTTCTCCCTAGTTGAGGGATTTTTCCAAGTCAAGGATGTGAGAAGCAGAAAGCCCTAAACCATTCACACGCTGCCAGGTCAGCTGTATTACCTAAGTACCACATGTTTTCCCGTATCCTATAGGCCTCGTCTAAAAGTAAAAGCCAAGATTAGACTTTTGGGAGAGGGTAGAGGGGTAGGAAAGACAGTGGAGTGAGATGTCCATCATTATCCCAAATATGTCTGAGCCAATGTAAGCGTGAATGCTGTGACTCTTCTTTGTGTACAACCAGAGACATGAAAAATTGTGCTCTATATGTGTAATATGAATTGAAGTGCATTCTGTGGTCATATATAACAAATTAGAGTAAATAAGTTAATTAAAAAAAAAAAAAAAGAACCTGTGTCTTGGGCTAAAGAAGAACTGTTTGCAAATGCTGCATTCAAGACTGCAGCACCCACTCTTGGCGCCTCCTGTCAAACAGACTGACACATTCACTTTTGCGTGCTTTGCTCTTCTTGTCTCTAGGACCATATTGAATAAATATTGAAAAATTTAAAAATAAATAAATAAATAAAAAGAATAGACTTTTGGTTTCTTTTTTTTTTTTTTTTCTGCTGTGTTATCTTGTCCTTAAGGAAATGGTCCTGTTACCAGAGTTCTAGGCCAGAGGCCAGAGAGGATCCCACAAATCAGGTCTAACCAGTCACCCCAAAACCAAACAGAGAAGGTAATAGCAAGAAACATGAAAGGAACTTTAAGCAGCAAGCTCCACCTGGAAGACAGGGGACTCACATCTTTAGTCTTGTCATCCTTGTGGAGCTGACAATGATTTTGAGATTTTGTAGAAAGAGAAATGGGGGCAAAGGTGTGTGTGGGGGGGAGTAGTCTGCATAGCTGGAGGGATTGCTTAGCTGCCACAGCAGGTGATCTGGACTGCTTATGATCTGTCCTCTTTATCTCCAGATTGGTCAGGCAGGCTCTGTCCCTAAAAAGAAAGTTTCCGTTTGCCTGAGGGGTAACTTGCACTGAACACAGATGTTTATCAATCAGACCTTGTTCCTAGAAACCAAGGTTCTGGGATTCTTCTGGAAGCAAAGATTGATGCAAAATGGAGGTAAAAAGCTAAGTCCTTTTTTTTTTTTGATAACAGGGATTGAACCCAGGGGTGCTTAACCACTGAGCCACATTTCCCAGCCCCTCTTTAAAAAAAAAAAAAAAAAAAATCTTATTTAGAGACAGGGTCTTGCTAAGTTGTTTCAGGTCTTGCTAAGTTGCTGACGCTGGCTTTGTACTCATGATCCTCCTACCTCAAACTCATGAGCTGCTAGGATTACAGGCATGTACCACCAAGTTCTTAATCCTGCTTTTAGCCACCCCTCAGACATTTACAGGCAAAAATAAAGAGTCTAAGTCCTTGTTACAATCATAAAATTTCTTAGCTGCTTCATGAAGAGGGAGGAGAATCACAGGGTGAAAAATGGGGAAATACTAACCTGCCAAACATTTATAATTCCAGAAATTTGGGAGGCTGAGGCAGGAGGATCCAAAGTGAGAGGCCAGCCTCAACAATTAGCAAAGCTTCAAGCAACTGATTGAAACCCTGGGGAGGTAGCTTGGTGGTAGAGCCACCCTAGGTTCAATTCCCAGTACTCCCCAGCAAAAAAAGGAAAGAAAGAAATTACCATTGTGTTGAGGCAGAGCCCTCATAGATGGGTTGATATATAAGGCTAATTATAATTTTCATTGCCTTTATTTGAAGACCAAACTTAAAAGTTTCCCAAGGGTGGGATTCCTTTTATTAATCCAACCCTAATGAGCTAAACTTGGGCAGAATAAACTCAGTATTCAGTTCCAGTTCCTTCATCCAGCTTGGGTAGTAAGAAAGCTGCATTTCTCCTGGCAGTTAACTTTGTACAGTGGAAAGATATGTCCAAACACCTCTGATTTCCAGGCAAGTCTACTAACCCAAGGTGACTTCTAGAGAGTTCTGCTATTGACTGCCATTGGGAAGATGAAAGAAGAGTGTGTGTGTTGTTTTTTAGTATTTCACATTGAAAAGAGCAAATGTGGGCATTTAACATCCTCAGCTCCTTAGTGCACCTTTGAAGTAGTTATTGTAGGAAGGGGTCCCCCCTTCCCCCTTGTCTTTTCTTTTTCAATAATGGGGATTGAACCCAGGGTATTCTACTACTGACTTGCATCCCAGTCCCACTTTTTTTAAAAAAAGTTTTTTATTTTGAGACAGGTTCTAGCTAGGTTTCTGAGGTCAGCTTCAAACTTATTATCCTTCTCCTAAACTTCCTAGATGCTGGGATGATAGACATGTGCCACTGGCGCCTGGCTTCTTGAAAAGATACGCAAATAGTCTGTTACTCATGCAGAATAATGGACCATACTGCTGCAGTCTCTGGCTGGGCACAAATCACGAGTCTCCACACAGCTTGTAGATTCAAACAGCAATTCTTTATTCCCGAACTCACACCGGCCATCTACAAACACGTTCTGGGGGAATCCACGTTCTCTGCCCAAATCCACTTCTGCCCAAATCCACTACTCTGCCCAAATCCACACCGCATGGGCTTCTGTCTCCCAAAATATACTGTCTGACCCTAAGAACTCAAGAGGAACTCAGCAGCAGGATACGCCCTATTCTAAAGGGGGAACACTCTAATCTCCTATTATGCTAAACTGCCCTATTCTAAAGGGGGAACACCCTAATCTCCTATTATGCTAAACCGCCCTGGTCCTTGAGCAAGGTCACCTTTCAGAAGTCCTTCCACTAGACAGCATGGGAGTAAGCTGGCAAGGAGATTGTCATACCTACTTGGCTGATGGCTCCCAGCACCATACCAAATAAATACGAGGAGTGCTTATTTCTTTCCTCCCAGTTTTTTCTTTTCTTTTAAACTTTTTATTGTTTTTGGCCTGAGAAAACAGACTTATAAATGCTGCTGCTTCTTTTCAATACTGCTAAGATATTATAGGTTAATAACTGTGTAGGTTAATAAAATTTGGGTTTAAGATGATTCACCTTTAAGAATGCACTAGGATATGTATAATATGTACATTCTACTAGCGGCCTGGTGGCATACACCTGTAATCCCAGTGGCTCGGGAAGCTGAGACAGGAGACTCTTGAGTTCAAAGTTAGCCTCAGCAATGGCGAGGTGCTAAGCAACTCAGTGAGACCCTGTCTCTAAATAAAATACAAAATAAGGCTGGGAATGTGGCTCAGTGGCTAAGTGTCCTAGGGTTCAATCCTCAGTACAAAAAAAAAAAAAAAGAACAATAACATACTGTGGTACTATGATCACAAATATCACCACATCAGGCATCATCAGTTCTTTATCTACCATTTATTCTTCTCATTACACCTTTTGGTTTTTAAAATATTTTTTAAGTGCTTATAGGGAGAAAGGAGCATGAGCACACTAGGACAGATTTTTTTTTTTTTTTTTTTTTTTTTTTTTTTGCTTAGCATCTCGCCATTGCTGAGGCTATCTTTGAACTAGAGATCTTCCTGGCTCAGCCTCCCTAGCCACTGAGATTACAGGGATGCACCACCACGCCTGGCCAGATCTCCTTTCTTTTCATTTTTTCCTTTCCTTTTTTTTTTTTTTTAAAGGTACTGGTAATTGAACTAGGACTTCACACACACTAGAAAAATACTCTACCATTTAGTTACATCTCCAGCCTTTTTTATTTTTACTTTGAGTCAGGGTCTTGTTAAATTGCCCCCACTGGCCTTGAACTTGCCATTCTCCTGCTTCCACCTCACAAGACTCTGCAATTAAAGATGTGTGTCAAGGTGCTCAGCTAGCCTTCATTCCATTATTTTCTTTTCTGAATCTTGGCATCTTAAGTCTCTAGCCTTTCTCTTATCTGTCCAGAGGAGCTTCACAGAAAACAAAGAGAGAAAGATCTTCCCTTATTTGTTCAACTGTCAGCCAGCCCTTCAACTCTTGCTCAAAGCTCTCCACACCCTGCATTCTATCTTGTGCTGGTGGAGGCACAATGAGATGAAGTCAGCATGAACAGAGGTGTGTTTTCAGCTTTCCGTTACTATAATAAACAATTGAGATATCTATAATAAACAATTGAGATATCTGGGCATAGTAGTGGTGCAGAGCTGTAATCCCAGCTACTTCAAAGGTTGAAGCAGGAGGACTCCAAGGTTAAGACCAGCCTTAGCAATTTAAGGAGATCCTGTCTCAATATAAAAAATAAAAAGGGCTGGTATATAGCTTAATGGTACAGCATGGCTGGGTTCAGTCCCCAATATAAAAAACAAAAACAAAACCTCTCAGTAATTTACTGAGTACCTTCCAAGCACCAGGGAACCTATTTGGTGCTTTGTGATAATATTATCTTATTTATTCTTTGAATTTCATGAACTTAAACTCAGAGAGGCCAAATAATTGGCCCATGGTTAATGGCAGGATGATGTTTATAATTGAATGCTAATTATATGCTCAGCACTTTGCTTAGTCCTTCATATTGTGGTTTTCATTTCAGCCTCACCACAAGTCTTTGAGGTGGATATTTTTTTTCCCTTTTACAGATAAGCCAACTAAGACTCACAGATATCAAGAGGCTTGCCCCATATATTTTTATTTTGAGACAGGATCTTACCAAATTGCCCATACTAGTCTTAAATTTAGGATCTCCTATTTCATGCTCCCAAATTACTGAAATTCCAAGCCAGTTCCAGGCTCCACCAGAATCAATTATTATTATTATTATCTTTGGTACTGAGAATTTAACCCAGGAGCACTTTACCACTGAACTATATCTTCACTCCAGTCCTTTTAAAATTTATTTTGATTTTGAGGGTCTTGCTAAATCGCTGAGGGCCTCCCTAAATTGCTGAGGCTAGTCTCAAACTTCCTTTCTTAATCTCCTAAATCACTGGATTATAAGGCCTCAGCCACTGCACCTGCTTTACCACTGACTGCATACCCAGGCCTTTTAATTATTTATTTTGAGACAGGTTGTTGCTAAGTTGCTTATGGCCTTTGCTAAATAGCTCAGGTTGGCTTCAAACTTGGGATCCTTCTGCCTCAGGCTCCAGAGTCGCTACAACTACAGCGACTTTTGTCACCACCTCTAGCAGCAAAAATGTGTTAGCAAGGCCTCCAGGTGATTCTGATGCATGCTCTCATCTGACAACGCTGCACAGAATTACCTGCCACATGTTATACAACGTATAGCAGAAAGAAAAGGGAAAATTTAAGCAACACTTTCTCCCCCAGAAGCCCTTCTTCCTCTTTGATGCAGTGAAGTGCTGAAGGCGCTCAGTATATGGTCTAGAACACACTCTGAGATATATTAGGAATTTAGTCAATGGTACAAATGCTGGTGTAAAGGTTGGTGTCCTGGGTATGAGGTTTGGCCAATTCTGTGTGTTGGAAGAGGAGAAGGACTGTGTGGTAGGATACAAGGAAAGCTCTACCCCTTGTCCTATCACAGAAACAGAGTCGCCAGGAATTTAGAGAAAGTTCTTCTTCACACTGTCACTACTGTGTCCCTCACACTCTCTTGAGTTACAGGTACTGGCTCTCAGAACTCTGCAGTGGATTCCCAAAGGGCAGGAGGCCTGCGGAAGGAAGAGCAAGGAAGGGTCTAGGCGGAATGCAAAGACATATGGAAGCCATCTCTGCGCCCTTGCTGTAGATTTTTTTTTTAACTTTATTCTGTAGTGGAGAAATAAAGTATTGATTTTTTACTTAAGCAATATTTTCAACAACTGCATGGAAAATAGAATGGTGCGAAAGATGGAGAGTTAAGGGATTATGGTACTAGTTAGGGTGGGAAATTGGAGGGCTGTGGTAAGCTAAGAACAGAATGAAGAAAATATGGATGGGGATGTGCCGAGAGCTGCGCACAGAGACAGCTTCCATTTGAGTTGTGGGTGTGGGGCCAATATCTTCGACATGGAAATCCTTGGAATCAGAAGGAATTGCTCTAAGTTCCTGAGCACAAGTAAATGACATCCCCTCCTTCTTCTTTCCCAAGGCGCTCGGGCTTTGGAATATGACAGGGTTCCAAACTACTTCTGGAACATCACTGCTATGCGCAGTGATTGGATCACTTGTTCATGGCTATGCCCCAAGAGCCCAGAAAAGTGTCTGACACATAATAGGCGCTCACCAAAACACTGTTGAATTATGAATAAAAGAATGAACGGCACCACGCCAAGACTCCTCTCCTCATCTATACCTGAAAGGTCGTTGAATAATGAAATCACATAGCTTCAAACTTGACAAGCAGTGTACGCTCAACAAGTTGTTATTTTTCCTTTTCCTTCACAATAGATCCTAGGCAATACAAAAAAAGGGGGTTTCTTTCTCTTGCGTCGTTTCCACCTCCCTTCGCCCCCGCAGCCCCCACTGGGTCTTGGGGAGCACGTGGGCCTGGGGAGGCGCGGTGGGGAATAGAGGGGGCGCCGGCCGGTGGCTAGAACTGAGCCGGTCTCCCCGGCTTACGTAAGAAGCGATCCCGCGCGGCCGGCCTGGGCTCGGAGACTGTGCAGGCGGAGGCGGCGCCGCCCATCGGGATCCGGGCTGGGTGTCTCTGGTGGCGCTACTTTCAGCAGAGGTGTGTTTTATTTGCTTTTGGCTGAGAGGCGCGGGGCTCCGGCTCTGCGCCTGGCCCTTGGCTGGGGAGCGCATCTGCCAACCCCGGGCGGAGGTGGGCCCCTCCAATTGCGCGCGGGCGGCGGGCAGCGGCGGCGGCCACAGTGACTACAGAGAATGTGACAGCCGCCCGGGAGGGGCAGAGGTGCGGATACAGGCTGCCCACGTGCGGGAATCGCTCAGGGGCTCAGTCCCAGGATGCCCGGAGCGTCGGGGCGGCGGGGGCGCGCTTTGAGTCATCCCCTTATCTCGGTTTCGCTAGCTAGTCCGAGACTGGTTTGGGGATGCCCGGCCACACGACTACCTCCTTGGACCAGGCGTGGGAGTGAGACAGCGGAAGGGATCGAGATTGGAACTGGCGGGGCCGACCTCCGCGCCCCCGAGGGCTGACTAGGCTGGGCGGGGGCACCGGAGTTCTCCATAACTGCTGCCTGGGGGCGAGGAGGTGGCGGAGGGCGGGGCTGAGGGGAGGGGTTGTCTTAAAAGTCTCTCCTTTCCCCAGTAGGGGCGGCAGGAGAGTCCCCGCGTGAGCAGAGGGTGCCTGAGGCAGGGGCCAAGAAACAAAGTTCCCGGGGCTGCCTCCGGGGCCGCTGTCTGGGCTGCCTGTTGGGCCGCTCGCCGCCTCGCGAAGGCCATGGCTTCCAAACTCCTGCGCGCGGTCATCCTAGGGCCGCCTGGCTCGGGCAAGGGCACCGTGTGCCAGAGGATCGCCCAGAACTTTGGCCTCCAGCATCTCTCCAGTGGCCACTTCTTGCGGGAGAACCTCAAAGCCAACACGGGTGAGGGGCTGTGGGGGGAGGGGCGGGGGTGAGCCGAGCGGGATCGGATTAGGCGGGGGAGAGACACAGCCCAAGAGGGGCCGGGTCTTCTCGGTCCCCGGCGCCCTTCCCCCGCCCGCGTGTGGCGGTGCAGGCTCCTACGTGCAGGAGAGCATGCAGCGGCTGCCCGCTGCCGCGCGGCTTAACCGCGCCCGGGGAGGAGGCACCGGCTCTGGGGAGGATAGTAGGAGGGACCCGCAGCTCCTCCTGCCTGGGTGGAAAAGCCCATGACTACCGGGCTCAGGGAGCCAGAGCCAGGCAGCAGAAAACGCTGAGCTTCGCTTTCACGCTGCCTACTTGGGCCAAGCGGTCCCTCAGCCCCTGGGTCTCCTCCGGCCCATCCCCCAGGTCCCTAGTGAGGCGCGCGTCTCCTTCCCCAGCCTGAGCTCCCGGGGCCCAGCGCCGCCCACCTGTGGGAGTCCTGCCCCGCTGCGCGCTGGGGAGCCCAAGGCACCGCTGGGCTTTCTACCGAGCGCCGCTTCAGCCCCTCGGCGTCGTCTTGGGCCTCCGGGCAGAGCGCTTGGTGGCTTTGAAAGGCCTATCTGTTCGCTCCCCTTAAGCTAAACTCTCCCCCACCAACTCCCTACCCCACACCCGCCAAGCCGAGGCCTGGCCGCCGGGAGACTAGGGAGACTGGTTTTATTAAGTTGCATTTTGAATCCAACCTTCTTGGAAATGGCTTCTTGATTGCCTCCCTCGGCTGACGTGGTGAAGCTGGGGATATAGGTCACCTATCTCCTACGGTAGTCTGACAGTGGTCAGCTCATCCCTTTTGCCTTCTCCCACTCCACGTTCATACCAGTTCCAAACAAATTGGCATTAAAAGGCGAGAGGTAGTGCTGGAGGTGCTGCCAGGTACACAACCCTTCTGGGATGCATGGTGCTCATAATTAGCAACTCTCCTGGAAACGTGTTATTGCAGACGGGGTCCTTGACTCTAGTCCGCAATTCTCATCTTGTCCTAGGTGGTTATTGTCCATTACGGGCTAATTATCCAGGGATCTGCATTTCAGAAGCAGAGATTAGTGTGAAGAGGAGGGTGGAGGACAGTGCTGGGAAACAGGAGCAACGCCTAAAAGCAAGGAATTGAGAACATCTGCAAAGCAGTTTATTCATTACCTCTTAAGCAGGTTGTAAAAGCAAGCTTTTATTCCCAAGAGCACTCTTCCCCTCGCCCCCACGTTTCAGATGGAAACGTTATGTTTACCAGATTACACTTTGAATTTTCTCCTGTGGATATTGTTACCTCAAGCGGGCCTATTTTAATTTTTATACCACATTCAAATGTTTCTTATACTTTCTGTATTTGGAATGTGGTTTGGGGGGAGGGTAGTCAGAGGGTTTTTTGTGAGGCTTCTCCTTGGTGGGGAGGAGAGTGAGGGACCACAAGGTGACCCGGAACCCATCCGCAACACCCTCTGTACCTGAGTTGGTGACTTATTTCTTTCTGGCGTGAAGGTCTTCTCACTGTACCTCCCGGGGCTGGGCTCCTAGCCTTTCTTTTTAAAAGATCATTTGATGGGAAATGGCTTCTTTCTGCAGGGTTTTGAAAACTTCCCACTTGCTATTCACCCTTCCCTCCCTTTGTTTTATACCATTTTAACTTTCCTCTCCTGAATTTTATTCTTTCAGGTGTCTTCATTCTTCCACCCCAATCCTGTTTTCCCTTGGAGTAAGAAGTGACTTTGAAAAGTTGAAATTTTCTTTTCCTGGGTATCAAGTTTTTTTTTTTTTTTTTTTTGCATGAAACAATTTAAAAACTATCAGGAAAGAAGAGGCCAGCAATTTTGTTATGGACTTGGGGCCTGTGACCTGAGATTATTTTTTCTCACTCAGAAGGTTTAAGTGAGGCTGGGTATAGTGGCATATACCTATAGTTGCAGAGCTTGAGGCTGAGGTGGGTGGATGGCCAAGAACCCTAGAGACCCACTACCTGGTAAATAAAAAAGCATTCTGTGGGTATTTATTTTTATATCTGTTACCTGCTGTTTGCTTTTTAGCTAATTTCCTGATAGAAAAGCACAACAACAGTGTATACGGATGCTTTTGTAGTTAAAGGTTTGAAGGAGATGATGAAACACAACAAAACTCCAGGAAATAGAACCTTTGTTGAAATTTGAATTGGAAAGTAGCTCAGGCCATCTGCTGTAGCCTGGATTCAGGCACACTTCAGGCTGCATGGCTTTCTCCTTCAGCCACTCCCTGATGAAAGGCTGCTCTTCAGGAAAGGGCCACTCTGACATTGCTTCTGGGAAGTAAGCCTTCCCTTACCTGCCCTGGCAGAATCCGCTTTTCCTCTTGTACATGCATAACCTGTTGATTTTTTGCTGCTGTTGCATATAGTTATAGCAACATAATAAATGCCTAATTCATCCAGTAGATATTTACTTAGTGCCTGGAATGTGTCAGTGTTCAAGGTGCTGGGGGCAATAGATATCATTGTTTTCTTTTGCAATGCTGGCAGTCTAACCCAAGACCTTTTGCATACTAGGCAAGCTCTCTACTACTGAGCATACTTCCAGTCCAAGCATCAAGATAATCTTGTTGTGCTCCTTGTAGCCCTTTCTACCTATACCAGATTCCAGTTCCCACTCTGAAACTGGAGTCTACCAGATTACCCAATGTACTACAAAGGGTTCAGTAAGTCTGTGTTGAAGGCATGGGACACTAACTGTCTACATCTTCCCCAGAAGTCAAATAGCAAGAGTCTATTCTGTTTAATTATCTCTGATCTATGGGAAAAGTTTGTATTTGGATGGATCTGAGATTAGCTTCCTGATAACTGTCCCTTCCAAGGCTGCCTGGAGCAGTGCAGGCTGAGGCTTATCAAATACCTTTTTTGGAGGCCCACCCCCAATCTTTGGCTTGCTTGAATTTTCTTTAGCACACTGTGAGTAAATAGAAAGGAGAGTTACCTTAGATTGCCAGGAACTGGATCTTACTCTATCACAAAGAATGTTACTTTTTTCTTTCCTTGTGTGTTTGTGTGTGCATACAGGTAGGTGTAATGAGTACATGGACACACAGGGCTGGAACTCTATAAAATGACTACCATTAAAAATTCTAACATTTAATGATAACTTCTTTTGTTGGGTCATATCTGAAGGATATGAAAATCCTTTTTCAAGTATTGGACAAATAGTGGTATTAAAAAAAAGTCCCATTGTTCTATACTCGATCTGCTATCTCAAGTGCAGGGAAGCTGGCAGGTTTCCATTTGGGAGCATGTTGGACTTGATTGAGAGAAAGGATATTCAAACCTGTTTCTGCTCTTAATTAATATTAACTGCAGCTTTTACTGGAGTTTTGCAGATGGGACTAGCATGTCCAATTAGACTATGGGCTGAGTCTCTCTGAAAAGATGACCTCGTTCAAAGGGCTTAGGGTTTTTGGGTACTCATTAAGTGTAAATGTGTGTTATGTAAGAGTGAAAATTTCTGAGGATTGGAGAATAGAAAGGTTGTATTAGACTTAACAGTGCATCTAAATTAACTTGAAATGATTAACCTTTTTGCAGATCCTACAGGGTCTTGGCTCATTACAGGATCTCTGGAGCACACTATCTATATTCCATTTTTCCTTCTAGAGTTTGGGAAGATCTGAACAAAGCCTAGGTCCAGCAAGCATCTGACCAGTTTTAAAGCATCTCTCTAGTCCACAGGCTCACTCTACTTCAGCTTTTTATTTTTAGTTTCTTTGAGGATTTTCACAAGAATTTGGAGAGCACTATTTCTGACTTCAATAGTAATTCTGCCTTAGCCTCTTGCACATCTGAATCTTTGTGTTCTTCCAGAATTATCATTTTGTTTAAAGCAGCCTTTTCTTTCTTGCTCTTTTTAGTTTTGTTTTCTTTCTTTCTTTTTTTTTTTTTTTGTAACGGGGGTTGAACCCAAGTGCACTTAACCACTGAGCCATATCTTAGCCCTTTTTTTAAATTTTGAGACAGGGTCTCACTATGTTGCTTTGGTTGCTCAGTTGCTGAGGCTGGCTTTGAATTTGTGATCCTCCTGCCTCAGCCTCCCAAGTCACTGGGATTACAGGCTTGCTCCACTCAGTTAGGCTTTAGTTTTCTTTTTTTTGTGGTATAGTATTGGGGATTGAGGCCCAGGATTATTTTACCTCTGAACCACCCACCCCGCCAACACACCTCAGCCCTTTTTATTTTTGGAGACAGGGTCTGGCTAAATTGTATAGGCTGGCTTTGAAATTGGCAATTTTCTTGCCTCGTCCTCCCAAGTCCAAAGACATTTTTATATCTATGTAATATTTCTTTCATTCAGCAGATATTACCTATTTACATATCCCATTGTTCCTAAGAGGTGAGAATCCATAAGGGGATTGAGCAAGTAGAAGATAGGTACCTGTTGAATAAATAGAGTAGTATGAGAGGTGAGGTGTGTGTTACGAAGGAAATGGAATGGTAATAATTAGTGACTAGGGTTAGGGTGGCTGTCTTGGGTTGTGTGATTGGGGAAGGCCTCTCCAGGGGATGAATATCTCCCTTCATACCATACCATGGGACGATCTAGGAGCAGAGTGTTCCAGAGAAGAAGAACAACAAGTACAAAAGCCCTTAGGTGAGAACATGCAGAGTGTTTGAGAAAGAGAGAAAGAAGTCTTATGAGCAGAAGGGATACAGAAGTGAGTCAGATCAGAGACTTGACCAAGTGTGAGATCAGGGAGAGCCTTGAGGATTCTGGTGGGCTGAATTTTATTCTAAGGGCAGTGAAAAGCCATTGAAAGGTTTAAAGTCAGACAGTGATACAAGTAAATTTACCTTCTCAAAGCTGACTTTTTTTTTTCATGCTGTGTAGAGAAGTGACTCCAGGTGAGCAAGAGTGGTACCAGGGAGCCCAGTGTAAATGGGAAGAGTGGCAAAGTCAGAGAAACAGAGAGAGATCCTTTTAAAGGCAGAGCCCACTGGTCCCAGTAAGTTGGCTGTGAGAGGTAATGGGGAGAAAGAAGTCTAGAGGAGTTCCCAGGATATTGGCCTGAATATCTGCCTGGATAAATGTACCTTAGATGGGTGTCTAATCAATTTTGTGTGCAGTGTTTGCATTATTTGCTTTTAAGAATGCTCTTATGAATGTTATTTTATATAAATCACTAGATACATATACTTTCTTTGGAATATTTCTTACTGTTCTGAAAGTTTTTGAACCACAGGGGAGTAACAGAGTTTTAAGTTTAACTTAAGATAATCCAGTCAAGTTCATTCTTTCTTTCTGCTGAGCATTGAACCCCAGGGCCTTGCACCTCTACCCTAGACATCTATTCTCAGCCCTTCAGACGACTTCTTGGCAGCTTATTGGTGCTACTTTATTCATGTACTCTGGGGCTTTAAAAAAAAAAGAAAGAAAGAAAAAGAAATATATGCTTTTTTTTTTTTTTTTTTTTTTTGCTGGAGTGGGTGGGTGGGGGTAACCTGGGATTGAATTCAGGTGTGCTTACTCACTGAGCCATATCTCCAGCCCTCTTTATTTTGAGACAGGTTCTCACTAAGTTGCCAAGACTGGCGTTGAACTTGGGATCCTCCTGCCTCAGCTTCCCAAGTCTTTGGGATTACAGGCCTTGGGGATTACTGTGCCTGGCAGTTATTAAAGATTTAGAAGACTTGGAAAGATGAAGACAGTTGTTTGTATTCCACTTTCTGGGAAAGATACAGTTACTTTTCTGTAACTTTCTGGAAACAATTAACTATTAATACTTTTGTATACAGTATATTGTTGCAGAATGTTTTTAAGGAATACATACAAACACATCCCCCATATACAGTATGTAAATTTTGAAAATTGCTTGCTTTATTTAACACTATAGTGTTTAACATTTTCCAAAGCTGTTAAGTATTGTTCTTTAATATGAACTCAATTCCCATGTACTGAATTCTAATATGATTTATTTCATTTACAAAAAGGTAATGCATGCAAATGATAAAAACTTTCAAGTACACTAGGATTAGAATAGAAAGTTTCCCTCCCATCCCTGGCCTTTGACTCTTCTGTTTCTCTTGAGAACCTTTTTTTTTTTTTTTTTTTTTTTACTTTTCATGGATATTCATCCAAAGAATTTGCATACATTTACTGCATATATATATATATATATATATATATAATCAATGACTTTTATATAAATTAACATGTATTTTTTGCTTTACAATTATTATTTATACAAATGTAAAAAAAAAAAAAAAACCACCAAACTGTTGATTGTGGATACCTAGGGGAGGTGCGTCTTTGGGAAGAGTGCTTCTATGTTACACTTTCTATTTTTAAAATGTTTCCATAGATTATTTTTATAAAATAAACACTGGTAGAATATTATTAACTAATCTACAGGCATTATTTGGATGTCACCAGTTTTTTCATGAATGTTTCTGGTCCAGGATCCAATTTAGTATTGTACATTGCATTTAGTGCCATGTCCTTCTCATCTTTAATCTGTGAGAATTTCTAAAAAAAAAAAAAAAACCCAACTTATTTTCATCTTGTGTGACTTTGACCTTTTAAAAAAGTTTCTTATTTTATGTTTTCATTTTTACTTTCTTCTTTGTAGAATAACCATAATTTGGGTTATTGGGTGTTTTCTCATGATTACATTGAGATTGTGTTTTTTGGTAAGAATACCATGGAAGTGCTGGGCACAATGGCACATGCCTGTAATCCCAGTTATTGGGAGGCTGAGGGAAGAGGATTGTAAGTTTGAGTCCAGCCTGGATAATTTAGTGGGACCCGGTCTCAAAGTAAAAAGTGAAAAAGACTGGGAATGTAGGTCAGTAGTAGCACTCCTGGGTTCAATCCCCAATATGGGGAAAAATACAAAAAAATTCATAGAAGCAATATTCTTTCCTCAGGGTAAGGTAGCAATTTTTCCATTTGAAGGAAATACTGAGGCTGGGGATGTAGCTTAGTGATGGAGCACTTGCCTAGTATGTTGGAGGTCCTGGGTTTGATTCTCAGCAACACACACACACATGCAACGCACACACGTACGTACAAAATTATTCTTTGTTTTGTGCTTTGTGTGTGTGTGTGTTTGTGGTACTAGTGTTTGAACCCAGGAGTGCCCAACCACCTCAGCTCCTTATATTATTTTTATTTTGAGAAAGGGTCTCACTGAGTTGCTTAGTGCCTCACTTTTGCTGACGCTGGCTTTGAACTCATAAGTCTCCTGTCTCAGCCACCGGAGCTGCTGGGATTATAGGTGTGTACCATAGCTCCTGGCCTGGTTGAAGTTTTGAAGACTATCCTGGCGTAGACAGATATGTAGTTAGAGAAAGAGGGGGCTCATGGAACCCCGGTCCCACAGAGGTCTTCAGGCTATATTCTGAGGTCTACCGATTTACCTGGAACCTTTGATGGGAATTGATGTACAAAGCATTCTACACTAAATACATCTTCCATTACTTTTTTTTGGGGGGAGGGGTGTTGCTGGGGATTAAACCCAGGGCCTTATGCATGCAAGTCAAGCACTCTATCAACTGAGCTATCAGCCCTCATTACATGTTTGAGTGCCTGGGAATAGGGGCTTGTGAGATGCAAAGTCGTGATACAAAGTCAGTTCTCTACAGTAGCTGCTGAGTTTATTGGCAGAGACAGACCAACATACAAGTAGGAAATAAAGCAATGGTGACAGAAAGATGTGCATGCTTGGGTTTGGTGGGATGCAGGGAAGAGGGAGTTTACCTAGCATTGAGGTGGAGGTATAATTGGGGATGGCTTTTTAGAGGAGCTAATCCTTGAACTGAGTAAGACCAATGAGCCCAGCTATCAAATGAAGAGATAGGGTTAGGGGCTTTCCTGACTCCTGCGACTTGTACTCTAGAGCTATTTGTGGTGCACTAGAATTCATGGGTACACCTTACATATCATCATTTTAGTCTTCATTTATCCTAATTATACTCTCAAAGGAAAGAATTACCTCATTTGAGTATTATTATTATGTTTTTTTTCTGTATGGTGTGGATGTTTGAATCCAGGGCCTTGTAAAGTTCTGCGTACATTAAGCTACACACCCTAGCCCTCCCCTAGCCCAAGGAAAGAGTTGTTACACCTGTAACAACCTGTCACCTTGTCAGCTCCCATTGTTTGTGCTTTCTTTTAAGGTTCATATAAGTATAATATTATTGTAGTCTTTGAAGGTTTTTTAATTTCTGCTTCAAACTTCCTGGAACTCAATATGGCAAATAGTCATTCATGAAACTTACATTTTGCTTCAGATTATTAGTTATAAATCCATCCATCATGAAGGGCATATTGAATGATCTATTCTTTTCAAAATCTGGCAAATAAATGGCATTGTGTTTATCTGTATATTAGTGTATCTGTATATTTGTCTTTGCTATGAGAGGGTTTATGAACTGGAAATTGTTTTTCTTGTAAAGTTTTAGACAGTGTGCTTTCACATTGAGTCTTAACCATGAATTTCCCTTGGCAAACTTTTTTTTTTTTTTTTTTTTTTGTGGTACTGTGGATTGAATCCAGGTACTGTGGTTTGAAATTGGACATGCTTAGGTAAGTGCTCTATTACTGAGCTGCATCCCCAGCCCAACTAAAAATATATATATTTTTGGCACTGGAGATTTAATCCAGGGGCACTCTTCCACTGAACCACATTCCTAGCCCTTTTTATTTTTTATTTTGAGACAGGCCTCACTAAGTCTCTGGCTTCAAATTTGTGATCCTCCTGCCTCAGCCTCCTGAGCTGGTGGGACTACAGGCATGCACCACAATGTCTGGCCAAATTAAACATTTTTTAAAGGGTTAAGTAATTAGAGGTTTTTAAGGATTACCTTGTGCTTTCCACTCGCTGCTCTTGACGTATAATTCTCAGGTTGGCCTTTTAAGACAGTACAAAATGTCCCATTTGTACACCTTCACCGAGTCCAGTGTAGATGGTTGATGTTTTATTTTAACACTTCGACCTCCAAGCCCTGATAGTTCTTGTAATAAACATGTTTGGCAGCAGGCATTCCTTACTTAGCCAGAGGGATATTGAAATGATGCGAAGTTGCTCTTGCTCATCATTCTGAAGAAGCTAGAAATCAACTATTTTGTAGTCCTCAGCATTTTCTTTTTGGTAACATTAACCTGTGACCCAGGAACTTAGTAATTCTTGCAGCTTGGTCATAATTAACAACTTGTCGTGGATAAAGCATTTGGCAGGCTCTGGACTAGCTAATGTGTGCCTGCTGTCTCTAACCTACATGCAAATCTACCCAGAAGTTGTTATATAATATTAAAATAAATGAACTCAGAAGGTGGATAACTTGCCATTTGTCAACTAGTTACTTATTTTATTTTATTTATTTTTCAGTACCAGAGATTAGATCCAGGGGTATTTTACCACTGAGCCATATCCCCAGCACTTCTATTTTTTTTTTTTTTGAGACAGGATAGCTCTAAGTGTCCAAGCTTCCCTTGAACTTGTGTTCTGTGTGCCTCAGTCACCAAGTAGCTGGGATTACAGGCATAAGCCTTCATGTGGGATGCTTAACTACTAAGCCATTATCCTTTATTTTCATTTATTTATTTATTTATTTTTTGAGACAGGGCCTCCCTAAATTGCTTAGGGCCTTACTAAGTTGCTGCTTTTGAATTTGCCTCCAGAGTGCTGGGATTACAGGTGTGTGCCACGATGCCTGGCTAAAACTTTTTTTTTTTAATAAGGGTCTTAATCTAATTCATGGGAGAGGAGACCTATGACCCCTCCCCTCTTCACCCACCTTGGCAGTAAAGTTCCAACCTTTGCATTGTAGGGTACAAAATTCAGATTGCAACATGGCAGGAAGAGGATCATTGCAACTCAGTACTGCAATCTGAGGTTCAGAAGGCTTTTTAAGGGTAAGCTATGGAGTGTGAGTTTTTTTTTTTTTTTTTTGTCCCAAAAACATTTTTAAAAACAAATCTATTAAAAAGGAAGCACTGACACCCCCCCCAACCCCCTCCCCCCCAAAAAAGGACCTAAACTGTTCTAAAATAGAAACCATCTGTGGTTGTAAGGAGGTAGAAGAAGTTGCTTCTCATGATGATGGCATGAGTTCTGGAATAGTGCCTGAGCTTAGTGTTACTTCATTAGTCATTTGACAAATGTTTCTGTGCCTGCATTAGGTTCAGAGAGGCATGCAAAAGTAAAACTTGCTCTCTGCCCTTGAGGCACTTACAACCCAGGGTACAAATTCTAGGTTTCATTATGTCCCCATGGGGATGCATGTTTACATGGGCAGACGCTGTTTTGAGGTACCTTTGGCTTGGAATGCTTCTCATACTTCTGGGAATCTTAGAGTCTGTTTTCAGTCTCCTCACTTTCCACGAAGCTTTTCCAAAACTGTTGCAGTTAAAAGTTGTTTTCTTTTTTTTTGTTGTTGTTCCTGGAATGAACCCAGAGGTTCTTACCCACTGAACCATATTCCCAGCCCAAGGGAAGACGAGTTAGATTATGAAGGTAGATCTCTCTGAGGAGGTGATGTTTAAGCTGATTTCTTAATGAGGGTAGGAACCAGATGTGTGAACATTTGGGGGCAGAAGGAATAACATGTAGAAAGACCTCATGTAGTGCTGAACTAACCTTTCCCTCCTGTCCTGGGGATTGAACCCAGACCTTGCACATGCTAGGCAAGTGCTCTGCTGCTGAGCTATACTTCCAGCCCTTTATGTTTTGAGACTAGGTCTGGCTTAGTTAATGAGTTTGGCCTCAAATTTGTGATCCTCCTGTCTCAGCCTCCTGAGTGGCTGGGATTACAGGCATGAGTCACTGTGAACTTTAAGTGCAGAAATGAGGAGAGGAGGTCCATAAACCCCTTTGGAGCGCTGTGCATGAGGAACAGATGGGAAGAGCCAGGCACAGTGGTGGCATACACCTGTAATCCCAGTGGCTCGCCTATAGTCCCAGTGGCTCGGGAGACGGAGGATCACAAGTTCATAAGCCAGCCTCAGCAATTTAGTGAGGCCCTAAGCAACTCAGTGAGACCCTGTCTCTAAATAAAATAAAATAAAATATAAAAAGGGGCTTAGGATGTGGCTTAGTGGTTAAGTGCCCCTGCCCCTGAGTTCAATCCTTGGTACTTAAAAAAAAAAAAAAGGAGCCTTTTGAGGCATGGCCAGGAGTTTGGGCTTTATTAAAATTGGATGGAAATCCACTGAGTCCTTTTTCTTTTAGTGGGGGACTATTTTTAAGAAATATATAGCAGCTTTACTGAGATATAATTTGTACACAATAAAATTTTATTCTTTAAAAATACACAGATCAGTGGACCAGGGATATAGCTCAGCTGATAGAATGCTTGCCTTGCATGCACAAGGCCCTGGGTTTGATTTTAGCGCCATTAAAAAAAAAAAAAAAAGCAAAGAAAAAGAAAAGAAAAAAAAATGCTCAGATCAATGGTATTTAGTATTTTACTACTGTAAACCCTTCACCATTATCTAATTTCAGAACATTTTCATTAACCCTGAAAGGAACCCTGTGCCTCTTAACAGTCACTCTCCGTTTGCCTTTCCAGCCTCTGACCGGTGATTGCTAAGTTCTGTTTGTATGGATTTCTCTATTCTAGATATTTCATATATAAATGGAATTATGCAATATGTAACTTTTTGTGTCTTATTGTCCAGGCTGGCTATGAATTTTTAATCCTCCCACCTCAGTTTCCTAAATTGCTGGGATTATAGGCACATACCTTAATCCTTCTCATTGTCAAATAACATTCAGTTACCTGGATATACCATGTTTGTTTATCTGATCATTGGATGTTGGACAGTTGGATTGTTCCCTGCTAGGGACACTCATATACTAGTTTTTGTATGGATATATGTTTATTTCTCCTGGGTATACACCTGTGAGTTGAACTACAGGATCACTTGTTAGCTCTGTGTTTAACACTTGGAAGAACTAACGAACTTTACCAAAGCAGCTGTGCCATTTTACATCTCACCAGCAGTAAATTGCTGGTTCTGCTTCAGATCATAGCAAACATTTTTTTTTTTTTTAATGGTACTGTGGACTGAATCTAGGGCTTTGTATTTACTAGGCAAGTGCTCTACAACTGAATGATACTCAGCCCTTTCAAAAGAATTTTTTTTTGTTAATAATTTTTATTTTTAAACAGTCTTGCTAAGCTGCTGAGGCTGTCCTTGAATTTGTGATCCTCCTGCCTCAGCTTCCTGAGTCTAAGATTATAGGCATGTACCAGAGTGCCCAACCCATTTGTTTTTGTCTGTCATTTTGGTTTGGGCTCCTAGTCAGTATAAAGTGATATCTCACTGGTTTTGATTTACATTTCCTTTTTTTTTTTTTTTTTTAAAGAGAGAGAGAGACAGGGAGAGGATTTTTTAAAATTTATTTTTTTAGTTTTCGGCGGACACAACATCTTTGTTTGTATGTGGTGCTGAGGATCAAACCCGGGCTGCTCGCATGCCAGGCGAGTGTGCTACCGCTTGAGCCACATCCCCAGCCCTGATTTACATTTCCTTAAGGACTAATGGTGTTGAACCTATATATTTTGGATATAGGTCCCTTGGAAGGTATATCCTTTAAAAACTGTTTTTTTTTTTTTCATTCTGTGGATTGTTTTTTCATTTTCTTGGTGGTACCCTGGGAAGCATAAGTTTTTTGATGTTGATGAAATCAGGTAAGCTAGTGTTTTTCTTTTGCTGTGTATGCTTTTGGTGTTGTACTGAGAACTGTTTCCTGATCTCAGATGAAGCCATTGTTTAAAATACTGGATTAACATCTGATTCACATTTTGAATATCATTCAGATTATTGGAAATTGAATTGGAAGTTTCCAGAATGAAACTAGGAACAACAATTAAGAGGCTATCATAGTATCAGCAGTCAGGGATAGACTTTAAACTTCATTGAGCATTTGTAAGATCAGTGTATTCTAACAGCATTTTGTTCACAGGAATAAGAAATGGTCTCCACCTTTAAGAAATTTATAAGGGGGCTGGGAATGCGGCTCAATGGTAGCGCGCCCATGCCTGGCATGGGTTCGATCCTCAGCACTACATACAAAGATGTTGTGTCCACTGAAAACTAAAAAAATAAATATTAAAATATTCTCTCTCTTTAAAAAAAAAAAAAGAAATTTATAAGGCAAAATATACATTCACTCCTTTATATAAGCCAGATGTGATGGTTGCTAGAAATTGAAAAAAAATTTGTGAAAACAGTAAGAGGAATTACTTAAACAGCTTCTTTATTTCTTTCTTCTTTTTTTATAATATTTTTTTAGTTGTTGATGGACCTTTATTTTATTTAAGGCAAGTGCTCTGCCACTGAGCCACAACCCTAGTCCCTCTTGCTTTCTTTTTTTTGTCACTAATGTAATACTTTTTTTCCCTCCTTCTGAGGGAGTGGGGGGACACTGGGGATTGAATGCAGGGGCACTTTACCATTGAGTTACAATTCCTTTTTTATTTTATCAGCCTTTTTTTATTTTTTATTTTGAGATAGGGCCCAAGTTGCTTAGGGCCTTGCTAAATTGCTGAGATTGGCCTCCAATTTATGATCCTCTTGCCTCAGCCTCCTGAGTCGCTGGGATTATAGGCATGTGCCACAGTGCCTGGCTGAATGGTTTTTAGGTGAAAGATCTCTCTCTCTTTCTTTTTTTTGGGGGGGAGTAGGTACCAGGGATAAAACTCTCAGGGGCACTTGGCCACTAAGCCACATCCCCAGCCCTATTCTTTCTTTAAAAAATAGTTATTATTTAGTCATTGGTAGACACAACATCTTTATTATTTTTATGTGTTGCTGAGGATCAAATCCAGTGCCTCACACATGCTAGGCGAGTGCTCTACCTCTGAGCCACAACCCCAGCCCTGCCAGCCCTATTTTATATTTTATTTAGAGACAGGGTCTCATTGAATTGCTTAGTGCCTCACTTTTGCTGAGGCTGGTTTTGAACTTACGATCCACCTGCCTCAGCTTGTGGGGCTGCCGGGATTACAGGTGTGTGCCACCGTGCCCAGTTTAGGTGAGAGATCTTCATGGGAATAGCCAATGTTCTTTGCATGACAGCTATAAAATATTGATTGTATATATAAGTATAATTTCTCAATTTTTAAAAATGACAACTATAAGTTCCATTGCAAAAGATGAATTAATTTTTGATTTAACACTAATGGCAGTGACTTAGTTTTAAAAATATCAAGTCTTAGCTGTCAATGGTTGGCATATGCCTGTAATCCCAGTTACTCAGGAAGCTGAGACAGGAGGATCACAAGTTCAGGCCCCCAAAAGGCTGGGGATGCCTGTAGCCCCATAGTAGAGCATTTGTGGGTTTAATCCCCAATCTACCCACCTACCAACAATCTCCCCAATCCTACCCACCCCCCAACACACATAAACTCTCTAGCTTGGATCAGGTGCAAGATCTCAGTTTCCACTGAACTCAAGAATTTGTTTTGGTTTTTTAAAGTTCTTAGGGATTAAACAGTATGCATAACAATGTGTTTTTTAATTCTTCCATTTTTTAAAGTCTCAGAATTGAAAGGGATTTCAAGTCATTCTGTACAAGTGTGCTGGATCTCTTCTATGGCAGCTGACAGTTAACAAACTCACTGCCTGTGTAAGCAGGCTCTTTCATTGGTGGACAGGTCTAATTGTTAGAAGGCTCCCCCCCCCCCTTTTACTGAGACGAAAGCCAATTCCTTGAAACTGTCATCAATAAACTGCCATCCATTTGTCCAACTTCAGTCGCTAGATCACATAAATTAAATCCATTAGGTCTTTAGGTAATTGAAAATAGTTTCAGGGCAGCACTTTGCCAATTTAAGGTGCCTTTTTCCCCCCCGCCACGAAAAGCAGCCTTAGTTCCATGCACTCTTGGTCCCATGGTCACATTTCTACTTTTCTTTTTCGGAACTAGTCTCCATGACCCCGCCAGGATGGCCCCCCAAAACTGGCTCGCTGTACATGTTGTAAATTTGCTCTCCATTTTCTACTTCTTCTAAATCACTACATTATTTGAGTGGTATTTCTGAATGTTGTCCTGTAGTGCACATTAACTCAGTCTTATAAAAGCCTATGATACTTAAGAGAACATGCTGGGGTCACCTCAAAACCTAAGTATAGATAGTGTCAACTCTGGGCTACTAGAACCTGTAGTTCTATCTTTTGAATCAGGAGCCAGAAACCCTTTCCCTTGGCCATGCTGAGGCTTAGGATGGCGTGTGGAATTGATGGCGGGAACTGCTGGCAGCATGGAGGAATTATCACTTAGCCTAAATATTGTAGGAGGTTGATCAGCAATAAACAATTCATCACTACATTTGTCCAAATTGTCTTCGATTATAGTTTATTCGGGTTGTTTCCCACATAGTTGTTTTCTAAATCCCAAACTGTATTGATTTATGCTCAGCTTCTCCGTGATGCAGATGATGCAAAGCTCCTAGCTTAGTGTGGTTTTCAGAATGTAGACTCTGGAGCCAGGTGGCTCAATTTGGAATCTGAAAGTGTCCGCCCTTGTCTCCATGACCTTGGGCAAGGCAGCCAACCTTTTTGTGTTTCCTCACTTAAATGATGGTCATGGCAGAGATACCTCAGGTTTTCCTAGTGAGTGTTAAACAAGGTAGTTTTTTTGGCATGTTTGAGACTAGAGTGAGGCAAGTGAGGCAACTGTCCCCTAGTGACAGATCTAAGGGGACACAAAAAATCTCAGCAATCAAGATAAATAGTAGTTTAATGCAATAAAATGAACAAAATGCCAGAAATTAATAAATTTTGTTTATTTTCATACTGGAGATTGAACCCAGGGGAGCTACATTCCCAGCCTTTGAGACTGGGTCTCACTAAGTTGCCCTGATTCGCCTGGAATTTGCTCTCCTCCTGCGTAAGCCCTCTCAAGTACTGGAATTACAGGTGTGTGCCATCATGCCTGACTTTTTATTTTAAGAGATGGGTCTGATATCTTTCCATTCTCTTTTTGGTGGTGCTGGGAATTGAACCCAGGGCCTTATGCATGTGAGGCAAGCACTCTACTGAGCTGTACTCCTGTCCCCGGGTCTGCTATCTTTCCCAGACTGGAGTGTGATCCCACAACAGAACACAGACACCACATTGGCATTAGCACACTAGGCAGCCTGAAACTTCCAGACTTAAGCAGTCCTGCCTCCTCAGACTGCAGTTGCTGGGACTATGGGTGTGTGTCACTGCACCAGGCTCAGAATGCCAAACTTTTTAAGATCAGATCCAGCCAGGTATCCTGGGCACACCTGTGATTCCAGCTACTTGAAGTTCCAGGCCAGCCTCTGCAATTTAGTGAGACCCTGTCTCAAAAAGGACTGGAGATACAGGTCAGTGGTAAAGCACTCCTGAGTTCAATTCCCAGTACTGTAAAGATAAAGACCAGATCCAACAGAATTGGGATTAGAGTGAGGTGAGAGAGTGAGTTGGGCATAGAATTTTTTTCTTTCTTCTTTTTTTTTTTTTTTTTGGTGGTTATAGCATGCCTTTATTTTATATGCTTATTTTTGTATGCAGTGCTAAAGATTGAACCCAGTGCCTCACACATGCTAGACAAGCACTCTGCCACTGAGCTATAGCCCCAGCCCTTTTTTTCTTTTTTTTTTTAATTTAAAATACTGCTCTATAGACAGGTGTGGTGGGCACACCTATGGTCCCAGGTACTCTGGAGACTGAGGTAGGAGGATCTTTTGAGCCCAGGAGCTCAAGGCTAGCCTGGGCAACATAGAAAAAAAAGGCAATACATATATATTATTGTATATATATATATTATTTTTTAATATTTAGTTTTTAGTTCTCTGCAGACATAACATCTTTGTATGTGGTGCTGAGGATCGAACCCGGGCTGCACGCATGCCAGGCAAGTGTGCTACCGCTTGAGCCACATCTCCAGCCCAATACAATATATTTTGATTAGTGTTTTGTTTCAAGGGCTTTTTTTTTTTTTAAGTCCTTCTGCCCTGTACCTCATGCTAGTCCTGCTAGTCCCAGGTTACTGTGTGGTGTTTGTTGTGAGTAATCAATTTTATATTTGTTTTTTTGGAGGAAATGAATTTTGATAGCCTCCTAAGATCTCCTGCCCACCAACCCAGATACATATTTCTGTTAGATTGTCTCAGAAAACAGATTCATATTTCATTATCCAGGATCAGTTTTAGGATATTGGAGGGTGTATTCTACTAGAGGTGTTTTCAATGTCATATTTCAAACACTGCAGGAGCACAAACCCCAGAAAATAAAAAAAAAATATGTGTACTAGCTGGGTAGAGCAGCAGAGCCAAACCCAGCAGCACCAAACACCACTCTTCTTGGGTAGCTGGGATTGTGAAAGACAAGCCAGAGATGGTGGCGAGCCCCAGCTGGAACTGCTGCTGGTGGCACGAAATGTTCTAAGTGACAGGAGCCAGGAACTCACTGGGGCTGGCAGTGGTGTTTCTAGAAGTTAAATTATGATGATAGAATCTTTCTGTAATTCTGGTTCCTCTGTTTGCTTTTAGTTACATCTTAAATCTCTTTCATCTTTAGTAGCCATTGAAAGGTTAAAAGATGCAGAGCCGGGTGTGGTGGTACACCCCTGTAATCCCAGCAGTTTGGGAGACTGAGACAGGAGTATTATAAATTTGAGGCCAGTCTTAGCATCTCAGTAAGGCTGTAAGCCTTTGTCACAAAATAAGAAATAAAAGGGGATGTAGCTCAGTGGTAAAACATCCCTAGTATCCAGAACAAAATAAAACAAGACAAAAACAAAAAAGAAAAGAAAAAAAAAAAAACTTAAAGCCGTGCCCTAGATGGTCAAAGTGTCACATCAAAGAGGTAAAACTGTTCTGTTTACGCATCCACCATGGCAGCTCCCTGTAAGGAGTCATCCATATTGTAGTGGTCCCATCTTGTCTTTCTCTCTCTCTCTCTCTCTCTCTCTCTTGTTTTTCTTTGGCCTACAAATTTACATAATGTTGCTGTCTGCACAAAATCATTGATATAGTTGCTCTTCAAAAGTCAGATAGGGCTGGAGTTGTAGCTCAGTGGTAGAGTGCAACAAAAATGTCATATAGCTGGGCACAGTGGTGCACACCTGTAATCACATTTACTGGGGAGGCTGAGGTAGGAGGACTGCTGCAGTCTGGCTGGGCACAAAATAACCGAGCCACCACAAAGCCTTGTAGATTCCAACAGGAACTCTTTATTCCCGAACTCTCACGGACACTCAAGCTTCAGGCGTTCCCCGTACTGGCCCCTAAATGCCGTAAGGGCCACCAAATGCCGCAGTCTGGGCACAAAATAACCGAGCCACCACAAAGCCTTGTAGATTCAAACAGCAACTCTGTTCCCGAACTCTTACTGACACTCTACACACACTACCCTCCACCAGGCTCTGCGTACCATTTCTCTCAGAACCCTGTGAGAACTCAAGGGGAACTCCAAAGGAGCCGGCTCCTGAGGCAGCAGGATACACCCTAATCCCAGCAGGATCTGCCCTAATCCTGGAGCCGCCCTATTCCCAGCAGGATCCACCCTAAACCCGGAGCCACCCTAATCCCTGAGCAGGGTCACCTTTCAACCCCAAATGCCATGTGTCATTCCTACTTGGCTATGGCTTTCAGCAGAGGACCACAAGTTCGAGGCTAGCCAAGGCAACTTAGTAAGCTTCTGTATCAAAGAAATAAAAAGGGCTGTGAATATGGCTCAGTGCTGGAGTGCCCTGGGTTCAATCCCTAGCAGTGGGGAAAAAATATATAAATTGAATATTGCTCTGCTTTTAAAATACATAGGGCTGAATAGACTAATGATCCCCATAGAAGTAATCATCTGATTTGATTGTGTTTAAATTTACTTGAAGATTATGACATTTTGTTTTTAAGTTGCAAAGTAGTGGAATCTAATTATATACTTGAAGTGGAATGAATTTAAAACATAACTGCTTTTTTGGCTTCAGTCAGTCATTGCTGTCTTGTTATGGTGCGGTGGTCCTACTGTAGTGGACGCATGATCTTTAGAGACTCCAGGTGTCTTTTGGTTTGTAATAAACATGGGAGGGATATCAAGAGAATGTCACCTCTCTGGGTGGGGTGGCACATGCCTATAATGCTAGTGGCTCTGGAGGCTGAGGTAGGAGGATTATGAATTCAAAGCCAGCCTCAGCAACTTAGCTAGGCTCTACATAACTTAGCAAGACCCTGTCTCAAAATAAAATTTTTTAAAAAAGGGCCGGGGGTGTGACTCAGTTGTTTAAGCATCCCTAGGTTCAATCCCTGGTACCAAAAAAAAAAAAAAAAAAAAGAGAGAGAGAGAGAGAGAGAGGAGAGAGACAATGTCACCTTCCTAATCCACTCCACAGAGAGCAGCTGTGGCCACTGCGAACTACACACCTGCTTTGCTTTCCTCCTTCCATTTGGCAGGTGAAGAAAGTGTGAACATTTTGAAGTTACTCTAAAATTGCTGTAGCTGGTGGAGCATTCAGTTTCATCTGTGTTGTGTGGGATAACAACATGGATCAGAAGAAGCAGCAGAGGAGACCTGGCTATGGAATACGATTAATATTTGCAATCAAGAGGCTTGTAGGCAGTTTGTTTTATTAGGGAAGCACCCTCAGATATATAAATCCATCAGAATTGAAATAACTGGGAATAGATTTTCCTACCCAATGAACTGTCTGGCAGAGTTTAATGTTTCTTGTTGGTCAGTGTTCCAGCTCATCTTTACATTAGTTAGTGATGCAAGACTTCCAGAGTTGCAGGATGAAATCCAGTGCTGTCTTTTTCCTTCCTCTCTAGTTCTGCTTCTGAGCCAGCTTGGACAGAGTTTTCGAGAGCCTTTCAAACCACAATCCTGGTCAAGTGTGTCGAGTCATCATAATACACGTCATGTTGTGTTGCATTATATAGTCACAGTGCCGTGTGGGAATAGATGTGTCTTCACAGTGGGGGTGGTTGGTGACCCTGTGAAATCTTCTATGCTTCCTTATCACAAATATCTTTCTTATGTAATCCATTGTTTCCCATCATCTTATACATATAAGACACCTATAAAAACTTAAATTGGGCAATTCTGTTGGTATCCATTATGTAGGACAATGGGACATAAACGGGGCATTAGCTCTCCCCAAGTCCACCAGTACTCTCTGAACCCTGAAGCTGGGGATGCAAAGCTGTCCATGCCACCACCTGCAGTGTGACTCTCACATGGTGGTCTGGAATTCCCTTCTGCTTTTTAATCATTGCTTGTAATGCAAGGTTTCCCTTTTCTGCATAGCTTCCTCCTGTGTCAGACACTACCCTTATTCTTCCTCTCCCAAAGAATTTATGATAATGAAGTTGTACTGAAGATTTGGGGTGCTGAGGGTCAGAGTGGGACATGAGCCACATCTTGGCATGGCCTAGCAGACTGCACTGTCTTAGGACCAGTGCTTCCCTATGCACTCTGCAGCCACTGCCTGTCTTCCCCCAGCTTCCACCTCAGCCTGTTGCCTTTCTGCTTGCCCTTCTGGGGACTGTCTCCATCTTTAAATCTTCCAGTATCTGCTATTTTCTTACCCAGTTTCTCTTTTCATTATGAACCCCCCTCCCCTGCCAATAAACCCTAATTCTATTTTTTTTTTTTTTTTTTGGTACCTAAGACTGAACCCAGGAACACTTAACCACTGAGTCACATTCCCAGCCCTTTATTTTGTTTTTGTGGTGCTGGAGATTGAACCCAGGGCCTTGTGCATGCGAGACAAGCACTCTACCCACTCCCAACCCTTTTTATTTTTTATTTTAAGACAGGATCTGGCTAAATTGCTTAGGGTCTCACTATATTGCTGAAGCTGACCTTGAACTTGTGCTCTTCCTGCCTCAGCTACCAGTCACTGGGATTATAGGCTAGTGCCACCAGGCTCAGTCCTATCTTTGCCAATCAGAAAACTCATTGAATTGCTTTCCCTGCCCAGAACAAAGCAAAAGCAAAAGTTTGGTTTTTTTTAAATCTGATTAAAATTGTAGATAGTTTATTTTTCCCTGAGTCTAAGAAAGAAAAGATCATTATAGAATTTAATTTTCTTTTGGCTAGACCAGGTCTTCATATGTTAGGGTTTATTATTTTTTCCTGCTTCATATATGTTACTCTTTTCTCTTTTGTTCTTTTCCCTTCTTTATTCATTTATTCCATTTCAAAACTGTTGATGGGATATTTCATCCATGATGCTTTAAGTCACTCAGCTGAACAAATCCTGCCCTTCAGGTGTTTTCAGTTTAGAAAAGATAACTATACAGTTGAAGAATGGATGAATTCCAGCATTTCAGCCTAGGCAGAAGTGGAAGAGACAAATGGCTTGAGGAAGTTAGGGAAGGCCTTGGAGGCGGGGCCAGAGAAGCCAGTTGCTCTAGGGCATATGTTGAAAGAATACAGACTCTGGGTCATCCCAGCTACCACAGAGACAGACGGCTGGGACTGGGACAGAAGAATTTCAGATTCCACAAGTGAGACCTGTCTCAAAAAATAAAAAGGGCTGGGGGTGTGGTTCAGTGGTGGGGTACCCTGAGGTTCAATCCCCAGTGCCATGGTTGTTGGGTGGGGAGAGATGGACAAATTAAAACTCTTAATGCCATCGCTTGGGAAGCCATCCAGCTAAGTTACTCAAACATTTTCTATCTCCATTTCTGCAACTACAAACTAAGAATAACAATGGCACTTCCTTATTGGGTTGTTGTAAGAATTAATTGAAACAGTGCATATTAGGGATTAGAGAAAGGCTTGGCACCACAGTTTATTTCTAAATGTGCCCCACAGGAGGAATTAGCTTAACCTTGTACTTAAGTATATACATACTTATATACATACATAACTTTTATATATACATAAATAAAACACAATATATAAAATAGATATATCTTAAAATATATTATTTTTTCTCTTTTTGTGTACAAAACACTTAAGAAAAATGGGCTTCACCACAGTCTGACAAGTACTTGTCCATTACTTAAGTGATTGGTGACAGTTGCCCTTAATATTAATATTGTCACTGTTCTTGCTGAGGGCTCGGAAAATGGTGGCATGTTGACCCCTTCACTGTGCCATTTGGCTGCTGGCCGCTGAGGAGCCCTGTGGGAAGTGAGGTAGTCTCAGCTCTCCCCATCCTACCCCTCTTTGGGAGGCTGGTGCAGGACACATTTTTGGTCCTCTTGCTACAGTTCTCCACCAGAACATTGCCAGAAAGTTCAGGGAAGGGAGGGAGAAGAGGAGAGAGAGAAAGGCTGTGTCATGGGCAGCAGCAGCCATCCATCCTGTCTGAGCAGATGGCACTGGAGGAGAACAGCGCTGGCTCCTCTTGTGCTGATCGGCAGCCAAGATCCTGCCCAGGGAGGCAGCCCCAAGGTGCAGGGCGGATCTGTTCCACACGCTGGGCCTTCTGCGACAGACAGGAATGGCTTTTTGTGTTTTAAAAGTGAAATTTCTCCCTGTTCTCTGAGTGGGGCTGGTCATTGGGCTGTGATCAGATTACAGGGAGGCTATTCTGTGGTTTTTGCAGGGAAAATCTAGGGAGCCCAGGAGATTTGAAGTGTAATCCTATTCCTTAGGGCTGCCAGGGCCTGGTATAGTGGATACTGCGGCCAATTTGTAGACTGTGTTCCTGAAAAAGATGGTTAAATACTCTGGGTCTGAAATTCAAAACTTCTAAGTTTTGGCAAACCATTCAGATTACTTGCCTTTTCCCTATTTGTTTCTTTGCCCAACTTCTGCTGCCTCTATCCCAATCTGCCTTTCTTTCCTCTGTTGATTATGCAAGGCAGTGTGTGGTGCTAAGCCAGATGTTCATGGTGTGTTTATAAGTGCTTGTGTTCTGATTCTGGGCCAAGAAAATACTTCTGACATAGGACATCTACAATTTGTTCATTTAGGAAACGCCAATATCTTTTCATGATTTGGTCTCAAAATGAGATTACTGCACTATTTTATTATTTGAATGAATACAAGGGGTCAAATAATTGACCTGCTAGTGGGATGAAGAATCTGCTCAGTATCCTTGGTGTTTGGTTATGGGATCACCTTCCTTCTCAGTCAAGCCAGCCCCTCCCCTGCTCACAATCATGGCTGTTGTCCACTCATCTTTGCACCTTGGCACTTATAGGAATATACCCACTGCCAGCACATTTTTGGACCCAGAATACAAAATTAAAGTAAGTGAATGTAAATATCCTGTTTGACTAAAGAGAAAAGAGACCTAATGAAGCAGTGGCCCTTAACTCCTCTAGGCAGGTGGTTCAGGCCTGAGTTCTGGTCCTGACTACTCAGGACACCCAGATGGGTATAATGATCAGTGCTTTGACCACCCATGAAAGCCAGGACTCTGCTTAGCCTTTAATGTCCCTCTATTCGCCGCAGGTGGAACCCCAGTGGATAAAAAACAGCTGCTATAGTTTGATGCATACAGGGGCCAGTCTTCTGCCTTCACATGAGACCTCCAGGCCAGGTCTAGGGAATTGAAATTCACACTAAGGTAGTAGGTAGAAGGGCCCAGCTCTCTCATGAAGATGTCTAAACTTGAGGCTGTGATTTAGTAAAACCCGGGGTGTGAGCAGTGAGTTGGAAGCAGAGTTATGCTCCAAGGCTTCTCCCATCCTAGTCTGGTGACCATTCCTCACTTCATATCTGCTCTTTGCCTCATTATAATGCCATTTCGATGTTAAAAATCATTTTCCTTTGAAAAGGTGCCGATGTTGAAAGATGACTCACAACACAAATTCTTAAGATTAGTTATAAAAGAGTTGCACATTAAATCTTTACATAAATTTGGGCTCAGAGGTTAAAAAATATTTTTTTCCCCTTATTTTTAACCGATTTTGAAATGGGGGATCACACGCATCAAAGATCTGGACAATGTTTGAATGTCCTAGGGGGATAATCAATTACACAGCAGGTTTAAATAAATTATTAAAAACTAAACACCAAGAATAATTTTTCCCACCATGAGTTACAGTGGAGCAAAATGGTAATGGGGATGTATGGGACCCGTGGTTAGTATCTTGATCTCATGGGGATCTTAGTCTCATGATGAACAAAAGTGAATAATCAAGATATTTGATGGTTTCAAATATCCTAAATTGTTTTGTAAGATGTACATATACCTTTGTCACTTTCTTTAGAAAAAGCTTACATGTCTCTGTTGATTTGTGATTTATTAGGAAACTCTTAGGATAGATCTTTTCTGTCACAGGCAGCTGGAAGAGACAGCTTGAAGAAAGGCAGCTGTGTTTTGGGTGTTCTTGCCTAGTATAACTCTCACTTGGGGCAACTCCATGTTAGTTTGAAAACCGGCAAGTTGCTTCCTTAACACTAAACTTCCTGTTCTTTTAGAGAATACTTTGGAGTCTTAATCACCAATCTTTTTTACGTTGACTTCTGTGCATTTTGTGGGTGTTTAAGAATGTCAGATAGCTTTAGGATGAGCAAGCACCTACTTGTAGGGACGGATCCTCTCTTGTTTAGAGGTCAGGCTTGATACCCAAATGCAATGAGTGGTAATGATCTTTCCAAATCAGTTTGAGTCGACCGAAGCAGTCCTTGTGAGAATCACTGCCCAGTATGTGCTAACTGTCCATTTGTGTAGTCTACCTAGGTAACCGGATGCTTTGCTTCATTCAGTAACCTGTTTTCCTCAGTTACTCCAGACTTGTTCAAGAATTAGACTGCAATGTAACGTTTAAAGAAAATATCATTGCAGGTAATGTGTGATTCTTAGAAGGCTATTTGGAGTCTTAATTTGTCTTAAGTCATGACTAGCCCACAGGTCTATGGAACCATACAGTGGATATGGCAAGAGGTGTGTTGAGAAGAAATTTCACTTAGTAATTTGAGGGCCCTATGAATGGGTGGAGAGTTTAGAGACTTCAAGTAGAGTGGCTCTTATTGATTGTTAAAATAAGGTCGTCTCTGGCCTCAGGGGTTTGTGATCAACCCTATACAACAAGAGTGACATGTCAGGTGTAGGTACAAGTCCTCCCAGGTGGTTGTACAGATGTGACCTGTTGGGGAGCACTTGACTGATAGGGGATTGCAGCCAGTTCTGTCCTGGCCCCTGAGCCGTGTTGCTTGGCACAGAGCGAAGTCAGCATCTTCTGGACACGTGCGAGGGCATAGCAGACCTGTCCAGCAGGATGCCCTAGGCCTTCTCTGCCCTAGGGTAATCATCAGGGAAAGCTTCTTGGATGTTTTTCAGCCTTGGCTTAGAGAACAAGTGACACTGTGCAATGGGAAATAGGAGACTGAGTGGATGTGGGTGGGTGGGAGGTTGCATGCCCGTGAGGGGCTGGTGCATGTGCTACTTGAAGGGTGGTTCTTCGGTCACCTTTTTTTTTTGCCAGCTCTTTAAAAGCCCAACTCCAGGCCTGGAAGCTTTCCTGAGGCCTGAGGTCAGATCATGTTCCTGCTCGGAGCACACTTGCATCTAGCCCTGCCTCTCTTCTTCTCTTTCTTTCCTGAGTCTGTAGCAGGCTTGACTGTGTGTTTGGTACAGACTGGGTCAAAGATTGTCCATAAAGGAACCGATGGGAGATGAGGTTTGAGAATAGTTCTAGGCTGATCCCAAGAGAGTCTGAATGCCATGCCTAGGAGTATGTCCTTCTGTAGGCCATGGAACCCATTGGTGTTGGGGGAAAGAAGTGATTTTTGTGCCAACTTGTGTTTTGGGAAGGTCCCTGGTTGGAGATATGTGGACAGGGACTAGGGGAAGGAAAAGCTCTTGAAGGGAGTAGAGGAGGCTGACTAGGAGGTGCAGGATTGCAGGGTGCTTAGTTTGCCAGGACACAGCTGCCAGGAGCATGTGCTGTAAGTTTCTTATTTATGAAGCCAGAAATCAGCACCGAGTGGAAGTGAGGTGGTTACCCAGAGGAGGATGGAGATTTCCCCACAGGGCACATTACCACCAGTAATATCAGTTCACACAGAAGCTCACTGGTCACTGCACCCTGTCCATTCCATACAGGTGTTTGCTTTACAGCCTCCTAGAAGGCACTTGCACCTTCGGAGTGCTTCTGTCCAGGGATGCACTCATACCCTTGGGGATGCAGAGTAAATTAAAAAAATGCTCTGCCAACCTGCTTGACTTTAAGTTCAGCTCTACAGTTACAGAGTAACTTTGGGCAAGCTACTTAACCTCTGTGTGCTTCAATTTCTTCCTCTATGAGGTGGGGAATGAGTAACATTGACCTGACCCATACTTGTGAGGATTAAATGACTTCATGTATATAAACTGCCTAAAACAACTGTTGGCACATAGGAGAAATTCTTATTATCTCTATGTCTTTGAATGGAATTTGCAAAGCAGCATCGTTCCAAGTCCTGGATACATATGAATAATGTACAACTATCGAGACAACCCTAGGTGGTATTATTCCATATAGACAAGGAAACTGAGGTACAGTCTTCATGGAGGCAAAAAATATACAATATGACCCAAATCTTTAACTTTTATGTGGCAGTACTGAGATCTATGTCTGGCTCTGAAATATATGGGTTTTGTTTGTTTGATACCAGGGACTGAATTCAGGGACTCTTTACCACAGAGCTATACCCCTAGCCTTTTAAAATTTTTTATTTTGAGACAGGGTCTCACAAAATTGCTGAAGGCTTTGCTAAGTTGGTGAGACTGGCCTCAAACTTGCAATCCTGCCTCAGCCTCCATGGTCACCGGGTTTACAGGTGTATGCCACTACAGCAGCCAAAATGTATGTTCTTGGCCACTACTCTAGATTTAGAATTTTCTTCATAATTACCAGTAGTAAGTGTCAGGGAGTGTTTTAAAACTGCCTTTTTTGGTGTGAAGAAAAGAGACTGGCTTTGAGCAAGGCCAATTAGAGTGTGGCTCTTGAACAACTGAAATGACTCATTTGGATAAGTGTCAAAATGCCGTAAATTCAAAAGTTTCTTATGTAATTTCTACTTCTAAAGGACTTTGACGTGTGTGTGTGTGTATGTGTGGTTGTACTGAGAATTGAACACAAGGGAACTTTACCACTGAACTATATCCCCAGTTCTTTCTATTTCGTTTTTGAGACTGGGTCCCCAAAGTTGCTGAGAGAATCACCAAGTTGCTTCGACTGACCTTGAACTTGTGAACCTCTTACCTCAGTCTCCTGAGTTGCTGTCATTATAGGCATGCACCCACATGCATAGCTGACATCTTTTTTTACATGTGTGCTGGGGATTGAACTCAGGAGTACTCGACCACTGAGCCACATCCCCAGCCTTATTTTGTATTTTGATTACAGACAGAGTCTCAAAATTGAGTTGCTTAGTGCCTCACTGTTGCTGTTGCTGAGGCTGGCTTTGAACCTGCAGTCTTCCTGCCTCAGCCTCCAGAGCTGCTGGGATTACAGACATGCGCTACCATGCCCAGCCTGACATCTATTTTTTAACCAAGATTTTTAAAAGCTTTTTTTCTTACTAGGAGAGATTCATCAAAGTGATATCAAGGGTAAACAGTTTATAGGATGAAATTTTTGTTTGGAAAAAAAATTTTTACAAGCAGTTTCTTCAGTGGCACAATTTTATTCTTGCATACTGGGGAATAAAGAACTTGTAGTTTACAATCATAAAGCTGCAGTTCATTGTTGATCAGGCCTTTTGTTGTGTGTGTGTGTGTGTTGACATGATCACTCATTTTTGGAGGAGGGTGGTACTGAGGAAACAGTTTTTCTTAATTCTATTCCTTCCACAAAATCTGAGAGTAAGGCCGCCTTGTGAGGGAATTGGGCTTTTTTACAGGGGTCTTTCACTCTCAGCATGTTCTAGCTTCAACAATGCAAAGAACATGGAGTAATTATCTGTTTCTGGTGACTTAGGCATCTTGGGAATTTGCTGTTTTGTGAACAGTGGTCCAGCTCTGTTGTCTGTATCCAATTTGCCCTCACTTGATCAGAACAAAAAGAGAATATGGGTATGTATGTGCGTGGTTTAAAGGATAGCAGCTGTGTATCTACCACCCAGCCAAGAAATAGAACATCACCAGTACCTTTGAAGCCCCATGTCCTTTCTCCATCTCCCCACCCAGGCCAACCATCTTGCATCTTGTGGTAATTGTTATCTTGCTTTACCATATACATTGTCACATGTGGGTATCCCTCAACATTAATTTTGTCTATTCTAGAATTTTATATGAGTGGGTCTATATTTTTGTTTGTTTTTGGTATATTGGGGTGCTTAATCACTGAGAAACATCCCCAACCCTTTTTTAACATATTATTTAGAGAAAGGGTCTCACTAAGTTGCTTTGGGCCTCATTAAGTTGCTGAGGCTGGCCTCAAACTCATGATCCTTCTGCCTCAGCCTCCTAAGCTGCTGGAATTATAGACATGTGCCATTTCACCTGGCAAATGGGCATATTTTTTAGGCAAAAAAAAAAAAAAATAGAATTGAATCTTCATTTTTTAAAAAACTGGTTGGGTCAGTGAAGGATAGGGGAATGTTACTATATTTTGACTTTGTTCTGAAAGTAGGTCAGATTGTCAATTTTCGGCATCTGCTAGAGCCATCAAAAACTGATAACAACTTCTGATACTCCCTTTGTGGTTCCCTGACCTTAACAAAATGTGCCATAGCAGGGCATACAGTAGTTGCTTATGTGTGTGTGTGTGTATGTGTGTGTGTGTTTTAAACCTAGGATTGAACCACTGAGCCACCTTCCCAGCCCTTTTTAAAACATTTTTTAAAATTGTGAGTCAGGGTGTCTCTGAGTTGCTTAGGGTCTTGCTAAGTTGCTGAGACTGGCTTTAAACTTGCTATCCTCCTACCTCATCCTCCTGAGTTGCTGGGATTGTGCCACAACACCCCCAGCTCAGCAGATTTTTTTTAAAATCAATGACTCAATTGTAATAGTAAGGCCAATGAATTTCATTTGTCATGATGGCATCCTTGTAATTGTTTTCGATACCTCTTTGCAGTGGTACTGAAAATGAAGTACTAGCTGGGGAAGATATGTTCCAATGTAACGTTTTAATTTAGCTCAGACGTTAATAGTTGTAGTGTTTGTAAATGGATCTAGTTTTTCTGTTATGAGTAGCGACCTTAGTGGTAACTCCCCAAGTAACCTGGTCCTCTGGGGAGTTGAATAGAATTGGAAGGAATGGCTGGTCTTTATATGCATATTGTATATCTGCTTTGTATCAGACCCTCTTCACCCTGCATCAGAGACAGCAATGCACAGAGCAGACACGATCCCTACTGTATGATGGGAGACTGACATGAAAAATAAAATGCAGTGCTGCAGATGGAGGACAAGATGCTTTAGGGTTTGCTCAAGGGAACCTGAAGAGGAAGGAATGGCTCTGGCCCTGGAGAGTGGAGGGTGGAGGCCTGTGGCAAGAGGAAACAGCCCTGCGATGTACTCAGGGACAGGTCTTGGAGGGACTTGGAAGCCACTGCATGAACTGTGGAATGCTTTTAAAGCAGGAGTGTGATGCAATCAGATGTACAAGTGAGACCACTCTGACTGCAGGGTAGAAACAGGTCTTGAGATGTGGGGGAGGGGGAAGGGGAAAGGAAGGTTATGTTAAAAGGAAGCCACTGAATACTAAATCTTATCTTTTGAACTTAGCCTGAAAGGGGAAAACTGCTTGCAACTTATAAGAGGGGCAGAATGACATTTAGGATTCCAACAGCCTGATTAGGAGCCCTGTTTTTGAAACTGCTTATTTTCTAAATTGAACTTGTGTGTGCCTAATCCTCAGGTCTATTTGACTCCTTGGTGAATTTCTTGAGGATGCTCTCATTTGCACCTGCAGTGCCTTGCATGGTGCCTGGCACACAGTGGTTGTACAGAACTATTTGGACATGTGATGCGTTCGGAGGAGTTTTGCCTGTGGTTTTGACTGGCAGCAACTTGGGAGACAGACAGTGGTCTGGAGTGACATGGGAACTCCCAGCGGGTGCTGGCAAGATGATTGCAAGCTGATTCTGTCTTGTGATATTCCTCGCTTTTTATGCCACAAAACACTCATCACTGTTGTCTTTGTGCTAGTAATTTCTGGGTTAGTTATTGAAAAAATATAAAGGGAGAGATAAGTCAGATAAATATTCAAACAAAATTTAAAAACCTCGATTAAATGTTTACTATGGACTTGACGTTTTGATCCCTACCTTTATTAAAACAAATCTTTGAGTGATCAGGGTCAAGAGACTGAGGCAGCCTGGGTGGCCTTCTGTAACTGTGGACTAATATTGTAGGGACGTAATGCTTCAGTGGTCATGTCTTCATTTAGTTTGTGACTAATAATATTTCTGTATCATAAGGTATTTACATGACTTGCAATTACTTGACTGGCAATATAGAGCCTCTCTGCAACTTAATTGTGATAAGTACTGGTTATTTTTCTACCTAACACAGTAAAATTCCATCAAATTTTGCTATTGAGATTTTGGTTAGTTGGCAGTTCCATTGTTTAGGCTCGAAGCTTTGGGACAGACCTTATACTACATTGGTATAGGGCCTGATAACTTAACAGGTAGCACCTGAATGAATATTTAGGCAGATTCAGAGAGTATTTAAACCATAAAACTAACCATACCCCATATTCTCTAGTTATGTAGTTTACCATATATGAACAGTGAACTCCCATTTCATGACAGTAACCAGCCTTGAATTTTGGATCCTTCTGTATTTCTGTTTGGAAGTTATTTGGTGTCTATTTGGTCCTCTGGGGAGTTCAATGGAATTGGAAGGAATGGCCTACAGCCATTAATTTCATGACACCTAAGTGTGTGCGTGTGGGTACATGATAATTCTTATGCTTTTCCTAAAGAAATGCCACCTACTTATTGGCTCTTTCAGTTATTTAGAAAGAGAATAATTTTAATAAGTGTGTGTCCAGGATCCTACCCTTCAACAGGTGACACAGTATTTTATTTTTAATTAATTATTATTTTTATTTTTTTTGCCACAGGAGATTGAACCCAAGGGCACTTAACCACGAGTCACATCCCCAGCCTTTTTTTTTTTTTAGAGAGAGAGAGAGAGATAATTTTTTAATATTCATTTTTCTTTAATTTTCGGCAGACACAACATCTTTATTTTTATGTGGTGCTGAGGATCGAACCCAGTGCCGCGCACATGCTAGGCAAACACGCTACCATCTGAGCCACATCCCCAGCCCCCCAGCCATTTTTTATTTTTTGAGACAGGGTCTACTAGGTTGCCCACAGCCTGGCTAAGTTGCTGAGGTTGGCTTTGAATTCGTGATCCTCCTGCCTCAGCCTCCCAAGCTACCGGGATTACAGGCATGTGCCACCATGCCTGGCGACAAGACAGTGTTTTATTATACCCTGTTACAGATATATCGATTTATTATAGCCTATTAAAGTGAAAGTGTATAACTTTAACATGAAGAAATTGAAGCTAATAAAATAATCTTATCTTGGAGGTTTGAATTCTGGAGAGATGACCCACTTGATGGACTATCTTACATTCTATGTTAAGATTTTAGTCTTATTCTTATTAAATGTACAGTTTTATAGGTAGTCTCAAATGTTGAAAATTTGTATATTATCTGGTCCAGTTAAAAATTGAAAATCCAGTTAAAAATTGAAAATTTATTTTTCAAGGAGATTATATCTATTTGTATATTTGGTAGTGGTTATATAGAAGAGGTTATTAAGGTGCATTGTTACAAAATTTATATTGTAAAATAGATGGAACATTGATTTTTCTAATATATTTAATAATGGATGAAACTATATGCATGAATATGTACACACACCTACACACACACACACACAAATATATTGCTGGCTTAAATCTGATAGTCTTTCCCTTTCTGAAAAAAGTGTTTCTAGATGTATCTTTAATCATTAGTTTTCTGAGTTTTTTTTTGGGGGGGGGGGCGAGTAGTGGTGCTGGTATTGAATCCAGGGGAACTTTACAACTGAACTAACTGCCTTAAAGTCCTTCAAAGTCCACATTCCGAATCCCACCTTGTCTAGCCCCATCTCTTACTGGTGTGCTTTTCAATTGTCACTGCTTGAAGTTCCAGGGACTCATGGCATTCCCTTTTCCTCCTTTGCTTTACTTGACTTGCTGAATCTCTCTTTGTGTTTTGAAATGCTGAAGAATTAAGACAGAGCTGCTGGCAGGAGTTGTGTGTAACTCAGTGATACAGCACTTGCCTAGTATGCGTGAGGCTCTGGGTTTGATCCCCAGCATTGGGATTGAGGAGGGAAAAAAAAAACAACTAAGAGGCCCAAAAAAACACCTAACCATCTGCCTGTCAGCTAGTCCCCTCATCACACTTTGCTTTTGGTTCATATCTCCTCTGAAAAGGTTGCTATCTGGCAAAGTTGGACCATATTTGATCTTTGGATAATGGCTCTTTAATAACTGTCCAGGAAGATCAGATTGATTTTTGTCAGGATAAAAAAGAAATAATAATAATCTTCAGGGTTGTTCATTTATTCATTCATGCATCAAATTTTTATGGACATCCCAAACTTGCCAGGGTGGAATCTAAGCACAGAGGACATGGCATTGAACAAAATACTTCATTCTTTCCTCATTGAGCTGTTCTAGTTGGTCAAGGCAGAAAATGAAGTAACAATAACAAATAAACCAATATAGTCAATGTAAGATCTGGAGTTCCAGAAAACAGTGTAAAGTGCACCTTAGTTGCTCACCTCAGATGTGTGTTCACCTTGAACTCGAGTGGATGGGACTAAGAACAGGACTGGTCTGACAGTTGCAGTGTAGGACAGCACAAAATTTGTCAGTTATTCTCTGTGTCCTCTGTGCTAGTGATTGTTTAGCAGGTATTGTTTTCACATTAAAGCCTGTACATGGACAATCACTGGAGCATTATTCATTATAGCCAAAAAGTAGAAGGGCTCAGAGTGTAGCTTAGTGGTAGCGTCTTTACCCCACATCATGAGGCCCTTCATTTGATCCCAAGTACCATTAAGAAAAAAAGAGTAAAAACAACCCAAACGTGCATTAACTAATGTTATCTATAAACAAAAAGTGTGGCATAGCCATACTTTTGGACTATTATTCAGCAATAAAAAGGAATGAGCTACTAATACTACCCCAACATGGGCTGGTATGTATGAACTTTGAAGATATTATGCCAAGTGAAGGAATCCACAAATAAAGGTAGAAAGTAGATTAGTAGTTTTAAAGGGAGGTGCATGCTGGAGAAAGGGCAAAGGGGAGTGACTGCTAATGGGTAGTGGGTTTTTTTTCCCCCAGTGCATAAAAATGTTCTGAAATTAGGGAACAATGATGTTATACAGCATTGAGAATATATTAAAAGTCACTAAGCTGTACATTTTAAAATGGAAATGTTAGGGTTTGTGAAAAAAAGCTGTCAAAAATACAAATATATTGCATCCTATCTGAAGGTGAATATCTTATCATGATTCAAGGAAATAACACCTATAAAGTACCTAAAGTATAGAGCCTGGGACATAGTGTGTGCTCAGTTAATGGTGGTTATTGTTGCTTTTAGTCAAGTAATACTGTCTCAATTTCAGTAAGCTGGAATTTTTGTTCGCAGCAACATCTTGAGAATATTACCTGTTACACAGAATGTAATCAACAATACTTTTGAATGAAGGTGGCTCCTTAACATTCCAGTTCAGCTACTTTCTCCTATGCAGCAGTCTTGGGGTCCCGCTTCTCGCAGCGTGTTACTGAATGTGCATAACTGAATGGCTTTGTTTTGAGCTGCCTGTCCAGTGGTAGCAGTTGAGTGATCTGGAGTCCTTTACTGAACATATTTCAGAGCTTAACTTGGGGTAAGGAATATAGTTTCAGTCTGGAGGAAGTAAAGGCTCTACCAAAATTCAAGGTAAAAGTAGGGTCAAGGTGATTATATATTATATCACTGTTTATTATATCACTGTTTTTCCAGTGATATAATTCTGCTTTGTGTTGTTATGAGAACCTAATTAGCCTATGAGAATGTGATTCTTAAAAGTTCATTATCAGTTCCCTGGAGGACTTAATTTTTGTTAAAAAAAACATTCAGTTCTGAGAAATATACACAGATTTCAACTGATAATTTGCCCTGCCAAAGTCAAGCCAGTTTCTACATATACAGAATTGTTATTTTAAATTAAGATAGAAGTAATTTCTCCTCTGAAAGTGGTTTTTTGAAGGTTCACATCCATTTATGAGCTTGGCATCCCACTAATGCCGAGTTGCTTTTACAACTGCGTCATCAACGTGCCATCTGCTTATTGAGGCTCATGGAAGGAAATAAACCTGTTTGTGTTACACGTCGTGCAGCATCTTTTTGAGGGCTGGTGGAAATTTTTCCCTTTGGTCTTTCTAAGAATGGTTATGCTTCTCAGCTTTTTCAGTCTTCGTACACCATGTGGTTGATCATCTGTCTTTGTTATCATAAACTGTTGGGAGGCCTGAGGTCCAGTGTGTGGCTCACCTCTGGGAAGTCTCGGACATCTTTTAAACCTTCTTGTACCATCCTCTTTACTCCAACCTTGTTTTCTACTCTTTTTTTTTTTTAATCTTGGCCAATTCATATTTTTTCCTTCTTCTCCTTTTTTCTGGCTGTGCCTATTTCTAAGAGTTGCTTTTTCTAATTTGTTAGACAAATGGGTTAAATTAAGCAACAGTACTGCCATTATTGAAGCCAAGATTTAAAAAAAAAAAACTATAGCAATTACCTTCAACTTTCCCTCCATATCAGGGCGGGTGAGAGAGAAGGTGAAATTGTCAGAATTCAAAAGTTCTTTCTTCCTCTAGAAGCCTTCTTAGTGTCTTTTTAACTATCTTTTAACAGAAGTTGGCGAAATGGCAAGGCAGTACCTGGAGAAAGGTCTTTTGGTTCCAGATCACGTGATCACACGCCTAATGGTGTCAGAGCTGGAGCTCAGGAGCGGCCAACACTGGCTACTGGATGGTGAGTGGGCTGTGGGTGAGCTGGATTTCCTGGTTATGGTTTCCTTGCACACTCGTATAATTTTGAATACATTGAAAAGTGCTATTCTTCCCTCTAAACTCTCTTGTCATGTATTCAGTGTTAGGATTTGGCAGCATAGAAACTCACCGTGGTGAATCATCTTAATTCTCCCTTTCCAGACCACCGTCATGAGAGCCCTGACTTGAAGTAACCTTTCATGGGATTGTTGGTATTGTTCCAGTTTCCATGGTGCCCTGTTTCCATGACTCAGTCACCTTAAGTATACCTCATCTTAAATTCGAGGTTCTTTCATTTACCAGGGACTACACAAATCACAACCATGAGTCACTACTTTTCACCTGGTGGATTAACAGAACATCTGCAAACCTTTTACTGAGTATATAGGAAACAAGTACATGGACAGCCTTTGGGGAGCAGTTTAGCAATGTGTATACTTTTCCATCTGGCACTTCTATTCTGTATTTTTTCCTAAAGAGGAATCTTCAAGCTTGTTAATTTCAGCATGATTGGTAAATAGTAACAAACTGTTCCTGCTCTTACGGGGCTTATATCCCAGGAAGGGAGTCAGTTGTATAAAGAAGTACAAAGAATTAGTTCCTAAGCAAATCATATGGAATAACTTTATGAAAAGAGGGATGAGTTACTAGATGTCCTCAGGTAGCTGAATGAGTTGGGAAAGCAGATTTAATTTTTTTTTTTTTTTTTGCAGAGAGTCAATGTGTACAATTTAAGAGGGGCATGACTATGCTTAGTATTCTCCTAAACCTACCAGCAGAATAAGTCAGGAGGCTAACCTTTGATTCTATACAAAAAGGGTGAGACTGGGAATTTCTCGTCATAGTGATTACTGAAGAGTTATTAAATAGGGAGTAGAACATTATCAGATCTCTCTCCTGTCATGCAGTGCAGGAGAGATGGAGTGCTGGGGCAGGAGGGAGAGTGACAACTAGAAGCCAGAGAAGACATCCTTATAATCACTGGACTAATGGATGTTCTAGGCCTGAATTTAAGCAATGGCAGTGGGATGGAAAGGAAGCACCACATGGGTGAACAGACTGAGGAAGGAGGATGGACAGGAGTCATAGGTGGTATAGTGTGCTATGTCTCTGGGACGTTCTCCATTGTCATCTGCGGCTTTTTGAGGCTTTTGGCTATCATCATAAAAGTCATTTATGCAGATTCTGTGCCTTTAACTCACTAAGGCAAGCTCCCCAGTACTGTCTGGGTGAGCATTTGGCACAGCTGATGAATTCTATCTTTGCCATCACCTCACTGGTCATTTCCATAGTTTCAATTCTTTGTTTGGCTTCTCGTCTTGTAACTGAACTTGTGTGGTTTTAGTGAATTTAAAGATCTAAGTTAAGAGAGGATCACCTATGATCCCCTTTCATAGCATGGTGGGCCCTGGTATCAGTCTGCGCAATTTGAATCCCAGCTCTGCCTCTTCCTGGTTGTGTTTGACCTTGGGCAGGTCACTTCATCTCTATGCATCAGATTCCTCATGAAAAATGGATGAGGAAAGACTTTTCATAAGGATCAAGTGAGTGGATATATGTTCAGTGCTTAGAAGAGTACTTGCCATGCAGTTCGTGCCTTGAAATTTTCTTCATTTTTATCTTTTGTGCTGGCTGGTGTGCATGTCCAGGATTTTGGTGGGGGATTTGGGGGGGGGGGTTGACTACTTGAAGTATTAATCTCAAACAGTTCTAAAAATATTTAGCTGTTCAGAGTCAGAGTCAAAGTCAAGTTACAGCCATGGAATGTTCTGCATCTCCTTTCAGTGCTTGCTTTTGCCATCATCGTGCCTCTCGGGGTGAATAACTGAAGTTCTTTTACGTCGCAGGCCTGTTTTTAGTAGAGTGCGTCAGTCTCCCAACTGATTTAGTTTGCATCTTTCTCCTTGAAAACCCATCTGGTCACTTTCAGTTGTGATTTTTCTTTAAAGCTCTGGAAGCCATCCATTTGGCCAAGGGAGGAGTGTGAAGAATGACTGGTTCCTGTATTCGGCTTGAAACTCCTTCTGTTACAGGGCATGTGCTCGTGTGCCGCAGAGGACGTGCCTGTTGAGTGTGCTAAAGGTGATTGAATGTGGAAAGGTCAAGGAAGGAATTCTGGGTGGTGGGTGACTCATCATCTGGTCCATATGGCTGGAGAAGCATTGTGCTAACAGTGGGTGGGAGGAGGAGAGTGGAAGCAGGCCAAGGGAACACCGCGCCTGGGAGGTGGGGGGTGCTGGGGGTTTGGACAGCTCTGGCCTTGCTAAAAAGCTCAGCACTGCCATGTCTTCACAGTAGTTGGAGAAGAAAGACTCTATTGTTTGAGTGTATGGGGGAGAGGTGAAGGAGCAGGAGAAGGAGGAAGAAGATTTTTCCTCTTGAGGATGGTAATATACAAATGACCCTTGCAATTTTGTTATAAGAGCCTTTTTTTTTTTTTTTTTTTAACCTCTTCTATGGATAAGGTGTTTACTTCTGACTAGGGGCTCCCAAGGCAAAATGATAACTAGGGAACCATCCCATATTTAAAACAAATCCTGGGCAGGAGTTATAGCTCAGTAGTAGAACCCTTACCCAGCATGTGTGAGGCCCTGGGTTCATCCGTCAGCACCACACAAAAGTAACATGAAGTAAAACACATGTGAGTGTGGAAAGGTTTTCACTTATTTTATATAGTGCCATCGGTGAGCTCAGTGGCTCATGTCTGTAATACTAGCGACTTAGGAGGCAGGAGCAGGAGGATTTTAAGCTCAAGGATAGCCTCAGCAATGTAACAAGACCCCAGGCAATTTGATAAGACCCTTTCAAAAATAAAGAATAAAAAAGGCTGGAGGTGTAGCACAGTGGTAAAACACCTGGGTTCAATTGCTGTGGGGGAAAAAAAAAGTGGGGACATTGAGGTCAGGTCAGTGGGGAAATATATTTTAAAGGTCTTCATTTCTTAACTTGACTGTCAACCCCTCCATTTAAAGAGGAACTTTCAGGTTCTCCCACTTAGCCCTAATTTTTTAGGTGAAGGTATCAAAATATTTTAAATTTGTTATATTAGTACATTTTCATTGCTCTGACAAAATACCTAAGCTGTGTAACTTATAAAAAGAAAAGGTTTAGTTAGCTTGAAGTTCTGAAGGTCCAAGAGCCAGAGAGTGGGGACAGTCTTGTTCTTTGATCCTTCACAAGTCACTCTCATGAGAATCAACTGGAGTCTGAAGAGAACACATTAATCTCTTCTAAGGGCAGCATTCCCAACCACTTCCCACTAAGTTTCACCTTTAGAAGGCGCCATCCCCTCCCGCATTGCCACATTGGGGAAGCAAGCTTAAATCCGTGTGAACCTCTGGGGGACACGAATAACCATATCCAGATCATAGCATTTGGTTTCATGGAAAGCAGCTTTAAAATTGGGAAATTAAAGTGGAATATAAGTCTTTAATTGGAGATAAAGATAACTTCAGAATGAGAGTCATCATTTGGACTATGGTCTATTTTTTTTTCTTCTGTCTGACCAGTATTGAACACTAGCTGATGCCTTCTGAAGGAAGTTAAATTTTCTTTTTATTTATTTTAATGCAGAAGTTAACACTGCTTAAATATGTGCGATGTTTGTGGCGCATATTTAAGCAGTGTTTTTTTTTCCCCCTCTGAGAGTTAAAGATCTTATCAGATATTCCAGGGTTTGTGCTCACTTAGAGCTCTTTGTCTCCTGGAAGGAGGTGTCTGTCCAGAATGTAAACTACAGATGAGGAGCTAGGAGTTTTGCCCTGATCTGGCAAATGTGTTTTACCATACTAGACTGATGCATAACTGCTCTGACCTTATCTCCTCCTATTTTTCTTTGTGAAGCCCACCTCTGGAGAGTGTCATATCCCACTGGGCAGCATATGTCTACTGGAAAAAAAAACAAACAAACAACCAACAATATATCTGAATTGCATCTCTTAGGAATGCCAACGGCAATATTTTTCTGTTGTCCTTGTGGATGCAGGTTATGTTTCAAGAATAAAATGTATAACAGAAGTGTTTGGAAGGTCACTGAAAGGTTCTCTTGGAGTGAAAAGTGAGCCACGTGTGGTAGTGCATGCCTGTAATCCCAGTGGCAACTGTGGCAGGAGGATTGCAAATTCAAGGCCACCCTCAGCTATTTAGTGAGGTCCTAAGCAACTGAGCGAGACCCTGTCTCAAAATAAAACTTAAAAAGAGCTGGGAATGTGGCTCAGTGATTGAATACCCTTGGATTCAATCCCTTGCATAAAACAAACAGCAGCAACAATCAAAAAAAGAAATAGAACTGTGCATGGTGGCACGTTTATAATCCCAAACTATTCAGGAGGCTGAAACGGGAGGATGGCAAGTTTGAGGTCAGCTTTAGCACCTTTGGGAGACCCTGTTGCAAAGTTAAAAAATGAGAAAAGAAAAGGAGAGGGACTTTGTAGCTCAGTGGTATGCTTAGTATGCTCAAGGCCCTAACTTCCATCCCCAGCACCACAAATACATACATACATAAATAGAAAATAATCATCCTGCTGTATGTGTATGAGGGTCCTAGATATTTCTCTCTCTCTCTCTCTCTCTCTCTCTTTCTCTCTCTCTCTCTCTCTCTCTCTCTCTCTTCAGTACTAAGAATTGCTACCACTGAACTGCATTTCTAGACCTTTTATGCTTTTTATTTTTAGACAGGGTCTTATTTGTCTTTGGGTAATGGGTGTCTAACCACTGAGCCACATCTCCATCCCTTTTTTATTTTAATTTTGAGACAAGATCTTGCTAAGTTGCTGACAATGGCTTTGAACTTGTGATCCTTCTGCCTCAGTCTCCCAAGTTGCTGGGAGGACAGGTGGGCGACACCATGCCCAGTTGTCCCAGATATATTTTTAAAGTGAATAAAGCATGGGTCTGACTGGCTTTGCACTGACTGACAGTGAAGGAAAAAGGAGAGATCTGTTGGAAAGGAGTAGAAGCTGACTAAGTTCCTCCAGACACACAGGAAGGGTGGAAGATGTGTATTCAGCCAACCATGGTTAGGTGAAGTGACATCTGTGTTCTGGGAGGTAAATGGAATGATTTTACAAGCAAGGAGTGGCATTTTTGGTCAAAATGACCACATGAAAAACGATCGGTGTGTTTCGATTAGTCTTAGTGCCACATTTCCAAGAACCTCACCCATGCTCCAAGACAATGTAAATATATATCTGATGATTTTTTTCTGCATCCAAAATTGTGAGTTGAGCAGAGTGCTTACCTAGTATGTACAAGAGTATTCACTGTTAAAAAGGTTTATATCTAGCTACTGATTCCATCGAAGCTATTGTAATTCCCTTATTCATGATTGCAAGTGTTCATGTGAATTTCCATTTTGTGTGTGGTACTGAGAATGAAATCCAGTGGTTCTCTAGTACTGAGCTATCTCTCCAGTCCTTTTTATTTTGTATTTTGAGACAGGGACTTGCTCCGTTTCCGAGGCTGTCCTTGAATTTGTAATCCTCCTGCTTTAGCCTCCCAAGTCACTGGGATTACAGGCATATACCACCATTCCCAGCATGGGTGAATTTCTCTTGGTGCTAAGTACTCATAATTCTTTGCACAACAAAATATTCACTAGGCACCAACTCAGTGCAATGAAGTGTCTGGACACCACAGTGGAGCAATAAAGATAGTGAACAGGACCTGGTTCCCTGGAGTTCAGTATCTAGTGGTGATTCAGCCTTTGTCCTGCCTTAGGCAGTAAGGAAATCTTTAATTTTTTAAAAAATTTAAATCCAAACCATAGAAACTCATATTTTATCCTGTGACCCTTGATGGCAGGGTGAGCTCAGAGTAGCTGACTGAAAAACATAGTAAAGTCTTGGATCTCTTCTTTCTCGTTTGGTATGGATTTTTTTCCTGAGATCCTGCCCTCCATGTCTATTTCTGGTGGCTTTCCTCTGATTGAGCTGTCTATATACACTCTTACTATAGTATTGGACAGTGGTGACTTGGTTTACTTTGTGTCTTTTCAGAGAATTAACCAGATTTTAATCTTAAAAGGCATTAAGAGACCAGTCTCAGTGGTAAGTGCCTGTCATCTGAGCAATGTAGTGAGGTTCTAAGCAATTTAGGGAGACCCTGTCTCAAAGTAAAAAAATATAAAGAGTTGGGGATATAGCTCAGTGGTAAAGCATCCTGGCAATTCCCAATAAACCACCCCCCCCACACCACCGACAACAACACAGAAAGCAAAACAAAGCAAGAAAAAGGCATTAAGGACCATATGGAAAACATTCATGCAGAATGTAGAAGAACTTGTTTCAGGGATCAAAAAACAAATAGAGTATGCATTTTTGTGCATCCTGATGAGCTAGGCATTGGTTGGTCCCAGGTAGGAATAGCATATTTCCTGTCCTCACAGTTCAGGAGGGCTGTGCTGTGTCAAATCTGGGGACATGAGTGAAAGTATTAAAAGGTGACATGGGGGGCTGGGGTTGTGGCTCAGTGGTAGAGCACTTGCCTAGCATGTGAGAGGCCCTGGGTTCGATCCTCAGCACCACATTAAAAAAAAAGAAAGAAAGAAAGGCATTGTGTCCATATAAATATTAAAAAAAAAAAAAAGGTGACATGGGAGTATGCAGCGAACTCTCTTTTAAACACAGCTATTAATTAAGAAGGCTTCCTGGAGAAAGTGACACTAAGCCATGTTTCGAAGATGGAAATAAAGCACATTTTAGACAGGCAATGTGCACAACAAACTACAGAGGCTTAAAACAGCGTTGCTTATTCTGGAAACCCCAGGTTAACCACTGGCTAATACTGGAGCCAAAAATATGAACGCATGAGGCTAGAAAAGTTGGTGAGGGCAAAGTTAAACACTTCTCGAAATTCAAAAACAGGCAGTTGAATAGTGTCAAAGTTAATATTAAAAACTAAGTTGGAAGGAAGTTAAAAATTTTTAAACTTATGGGTTTGACAGCATAAATAACTTATTTTTTAACTTTCTTTCCAATTAATATTTTAAAAATTAACTGTTTTTTTCAGAAAAAAAATTAAGTTTAGATATACTTTAGACATTAGGTCATGGTTCCTCTGTACTGGCCATGTCTTATCCAACACTTTCAGAAGTTCGCAACCCCTATTACTTAATTAGGAGCCTACAAAGTAAGGCACAGGATGACAATTGTCTTCCACACCTAAGTTTAGATGTTAGGAGAGCCTGCTCCCCTAATTTATGGAACAAGTATCTTGGGAATTTGATTAATTAATGAGCTGCAAAGCTGCATCAGAGGCAAACCTTGCTAGTTTAATCATTTTGCACAAGTACAATGCTGAGAAAACATGAATGTGGTAGAAGAATCATGGATTAGTGGAACGCCCAAATGGTCAGTTGTAATGGACTAACTATGTTGTCCTGAGCAAGCCAAGTTACCTTTCTTGGGTTCTTTCCCCATATCCATAAAATAGGCCTATTTTTGATGTTCTGGAACATAGATCATCAAAGGGAAGATCTGTGTTATTATTATTTACTGTAATTGACTTAAGCTTGATACTGATAGATATTAGAAGGTAAAATTCCAATTATAAACAGAAGTGTAAAACATTAGTTTTTTAATAGTTTTTAGTTGTCGATGGACCTTTATTTGTTTTCATGCGGTGCTGAGAATCAAACCCCCGTGCCTCATGCGCTCTACCACTGATCCACAACCCCAGCCCTTGAAAACATTTTTCTAATATGAAGGGTTATTATATTCACCCATCACTAAGTACTCTGTACCAATGCATTACAAATAGAACCACTCATCTTCCATTAAGTCTTCTCTATAAAAATAAATTATACAAAACAATATTTAACAGTTGATATGGAGACATTGGAGAGATGAACAGCTTGATTCAGGCTGAAAGGACAATTAGATAGGGGAACATGTAGGTAGTTTAACTTCATTTTCCGCGTTACTTTTATAAAAAATAATATGTGATCACAATGAAATCCTTAATCCACATGGAAAAATGCAAAGAATGACAATTTATCACTTGAAACCCCACCAGCCAGAAATAACCTGGGTTAGTAATGGAAAACCGTCCATCGAAACATTGGTATCAGACTATACACACTCAAAGGCATTTAATTTGACTCAAACTTAACAACAATGACAAAACTAAGTGAACCTGAAGAAATTATTACTAAACTTCAGATAAATCTTTATCACCACAGAGGTTCTTCTGGGAGTACTTTAAGATTAGGATCTCCATAAAAGAGTGACATATTTGTTTAATAATTTCAAACCCAGGCAGGAGGTATCATCTATAATAAATAGCAGGGGATTATTACACTTTCTATCACCTCCTCTTCCTGTGTTTAACATGACTTTTCCATTCATTATTTGGTTAGTTGGATTTTTTTGGATACTTTCCCTGTTTCCCTTCCTCTTTCCCTCCACGCACCATGAGGTGCTGTATTTCATGAGTTTTCTAGTTTGGGAATGTCTCTTACTGTTCAACAGCCTAGCTAGCTGACTGTGGCCCTGAGTCTGTAGGAACTTTATGGCCACTCACCGGTGCTTGCTTTCCTGACTGGGTTCTTGGTGTGAGGCCCAAGGCCAGTCTGACTCCTCTATGTTGAAGGTGAACTCTGCCCCTCAACCCTGTCCCCTTCCCAATATAGACTTTCTGAAGAATTATTTCTTTGTTCTTTTTTTTTTTTTTGGTTGCGGGGGGTGAGTGGACAGGGCATACTGGGGGTTGAACCTAGGGATGCTTAACTGCTGAGCCACATTCTCAACTCTTTTTATATTTTATTTTGAGATGGGATCTCACTAAGCTGCTTAGGGTCTCACTAAGTTGCTCATTCTGGTTTTGAATTCATGATTCTCTTGCTTCAGCTTCCCAGACTGCTGCGATTACAGGTGTTACGCCACCACACCCAGTTTCTTCATTCTTGATATAAATAGACTATCACAATGTTGGTTGTTTTTATTTATTTTTTCTCCAGTATATGGTGTGTTCTTTGCTTTCAGGGAGGTTTTCCATTTGCTCAATTTTTCTATTCTATTTCTCAGTTATATTGATTATTATTAGTTTCAATACTAAACTGAATATTCTTTGTCTTTTATATACTTCAAGTTTTTCATTTTCCTTTGTCTTTAGGCATGCTTAGATCTTTTATATTGCAAGAATTTAATTTTTTTTTGTACTGAGCATTGAACCCAGGGGCACTTAACCACTTGAGCCACATCCCCAGCCCTTTTAAAAAAAAAGAATGTTACTTAGAGACAGCGTCTCACTGAGTTGCTTAGGGCCTTGTGAAGTTCCTGAAGCTGGCTTTGAACTTATGATCCTCCTGCCTTGACCTCCTGAGCCTCTGAGATCTTTTATCTTGAGAGCAGGAAAGAACAAAGCTTATATTCTGAAATTACTTCATAAGGTCTCTGCCTACATGTGCCATACACTGCTGTGGGCTTCCCTCTCCCATCTGCTCTGCTTTCAGATTTCCATGTGGACTGCTGAATTCAGACCACCAGCCAGATCTTCCTCAGAGCATCTTTCTTGTACTATTCCATCTTCCCCTGCAACTCTTTGTGCTGGTGTCTCAGTCTTATGACATCACATTAATCAACACCCTTCCCCCATTCTCTCACCCCTCAAGTGGACCCAGGAAGGCAGAGACTGTCTTGTTCATGGCTGCCTTGCCAGTACCTGCAACAGTGCTTGGCACATGGGAAGACCTATGGATGAGGCCCACTTGTAGAAAGATCTCACCTGCAGCCAATAGCAGAGTCCAGGAAGGGAATACTAGGCCTGTTATTTTCACTGGGGCAGAAATATGGGCCTGTATCAATCATCTGCAAATTCCTTCTGTCTTAATTGAGATAGAATGGGACCATTCCCTGCCTCCTAGGTTTTTTTGTTTTTTGTTTTTAGTGGAGACTTATGTTCAAAGGACAAGCAAGCAGAATTCTTAAGCCAGAGCCTTTAATCAAGGTGTTTGCAGAGGATAGCTCCTTCGTCAGTGAATTGCGCATCTTCCCTTATGGGAAAACTAGTGCAGTGACATTAGTATAACTGGCTTAAGAATACAGACTGTACGGTGGTCATTTCATCTCTAATCCTCATAGCAATGCCAGGGGATCCCGAGTTCCTACCAAAAAAGATTTTATCCTTTATTTCTTTTTTTTTTTTTTTTTAGCACAATTTTTTTTAATTTTATTTTTTTAAGAAAGTGAGAGAGAGTGAGAAAGAGGGAGAGAGAGAGAGAGAGAGAGAGAGAGAGAGAATTTCAATATTTATTATTTTTTTAGTATTTGGTGGACACAACATCTTTGTATGTGGTGCTGAGGATCGAACCCGGGCCGCACACATGCCAGGCAAGCGCGCTACCACTTGAGCCACATCCCCAGCCCTATTCTTTATTTCTTAAAGCCACTTTGAAGAGGCAAACTTGTGGTTTGAAAAATCAAAAGTTTCTTGGATATCTGCCTTCTGTTTTTGATCAACTAATCACTAAGTGATTGTGGCTTTTTTTTTTTTTTTTTTTTTTGAGGGGAGGGTTGTATATCTAGGCTTTTAGGTCACTTTTTCTTTTTTACCCCTAGTATTGGGGATTTGTACCTGGGGGCACTATACCACTGTGTTACAGCTCCTAACCCTTTTTATTTTATATTTTGAAATAAGGTCTCACTAAGTTGCCCAGACTGACTTTGAACCTACAATCAATCCTCCTTGCCCCAAGTCTGCAGAGTCACTGATATTACAGTTGTATGCCACTGTGCCAGGTTTAAAGTGGTTTCTATTAACCTCTAAGCTCCTTGAGGGCAGGATCTACTTATTACAAATCTCTTACATATCCTGAAGTTTCAAAGCCTAGAGTAGGTTCATATGTCCCATAAAGCTTTCAACAAACAAGAGGTGAGACCTGGAGTGTTCCAAACAGTGGGGACCATGGAGCTTAATTCTTTTTACCATTTGTTCATAAAATCTGGATGAAATGGAATATGGAGGTCTTAGATTCAGAGATGAGAAAATAATCACGTAAATAGATGAAGTCATGGTAAGATAGGAGAGAGAAAAGTCCTTATGAACAGGCTTTGGAGGCAATGAATTTCAAGTTTCAACTAAGGATTCTGGGTTGGTGTGAATAGTTTGAACTCTTGGCCCAGAAAAGACTGGAGAAGAATAACCACCTGTTTTTCAACTTTAATCCATTGTTTGGTGATTAATGGTGATGAACACTGGCTTGCATTTGTAACTTGGTTCTTGCTTTCACAACAGCTGGGAAGAGATGGGTGGTCGGAAACAGCCCTTTGGCTGCAGACCTTAATGGAGACAGGAAGGGGGGGGTGATGTTGCCTGGTCTTTTCACAAGCTGCCAACTCCAGGCGGATGTTGCATGGTGCCCTTCAGGACTTTCCATTTGTTTCCACCAGGCGGATGGCCTGCTTTGCTGCCTGGGAATGTGGCAATGGATTCTGGCTCTGCACCTCCCCATGGAGTGAATGCAGTCTCAAATTAGAAAAACAGATGCGTCCTACTTCCATTCCCCTCACTGCCTGAGCTCGTTGCTGTGGCACCTCCTGCTTTAGTGACCCTTCCTCAGATTTTTGGCAATTGCTGGAAGGAGCAAGTGCCAAAGCCCAGTGGTCAGCACTGCTGGGAACACAATACCCGTCGGGAATTTAGCAACATCTTACTGCACCAAGTAAATCTTTGGGGAATCTATAAAACAGAAATTGTAAGCCCTATAATTAGCAGTTGTGCGACAGATTCAGAAGAAATTTCAACTATGTGAAATGTCAGCTTTCAACCTGAATTGGCTGTTGGAATGAATGGGGCAGAACCGTGTTTCTAGGCTGGATGAGGGGATGAAGGATAGGGAGAGCTTTATGTGGGGGCCTGAGGCCTGATGAAGCATGCCCTGGAGCAGCCCCATCTGTGCAGCTAAAGGGCGGAAGGAAGGCAGACTTTCTAATTTTCTCAATGGAAAAATTATAAATGCTGCCACCTGTTGACAAAATTCGAGTGTGCATCTGGTTCACTTGGCCATTCATCCCTGCCCACAGGGTATCTTACTGTGTCCTGGGCACTGCCCCAGTGCTCCCCCTTCTCATAGGGGCTACAAGCCAACATGTCTAGAGCAATACATGCCCACAGCTGGAGTAGCAGCTGGATAATGACACTGTGCTCAACTGGTTTAAAAAGTGTGGGTTTCTCTGCATCTTTTCTGACTTTCTGCTTTTGGCAGCTGATTGATGTGACTATCACTTGTGAACTACTTTGGTGGTTTGTTGAGTCCAACTCAAAACACAACATATCAACATAAAGGATGCAAAAGCCACCGTGCCATACAGAATCCATAATTTAGGACACTCTTTCATATTGTAAACCCTGAGGCTTTAAAGATAGAATCTAGGCTGAGTACTCTTTATGTTTTAAGAATCTCACAGACAGATCATTTTTGCTGCCCATTTTTGGAGCCCTTGCCCTTATGCCCAACCAAAGTGACGGAACTCCACTTCCAGAACTGTGACACCCCAGACCTGTAACAGCACCCTATTCCCAGGGCTCTGTGACCAATTCAGAGTCCAGGACACTCCACCTGCCCTGAAATGATGCTATTCAAATTCTGTCACTTCTAACTGCCTTTTGACGCTGATGCCCGGTCATGAACAAAAAGGTGAGCATCCCTCAGTGATTGATTTCCCCTCCTCCCTGTGCCCTCTGGAATCCTCTTTATATTTCCCCACCCCCTCTCCAGGGACCCGTGCTCTCCAGTGCTCTACTCTGTACCATCTGCCTAAAGAAGACTTGGGTCTCCCCTTAGGAAGCTTCTTTCTTTTTTGTCTCTTCTGCTACTAAGAAGGCTCATTCTGCTACATTAAGATATCCTGTTGCCTGATGGTGGTGATGATGCTGTTTTGTCTCCCCAGTGCCTCTTTTTGTCCTTGTATAAAAGCTCAAATTTATCTCTATCCACCCTGTCTCTTTTGGTTATCAGCCCTGCTATTTTTTATTTGTCTTTTTTTTTTTAACCTTTAATCCCACTTTGCCTTCATTTTCCACTAGTATTGTCTTACTGCCCCATGTGCCTTCTCCCTCCCCGTGTCGTTTGCCCAAACCCAAGCCACCATTCTGCAGTCGGCACTTACTAATGCACTTATTTCTCAATACCTTTTTTTTTCATTTTCCATTTATTTATTTATTTATTTGCTACATTTTTTATTGGTGCATTGTAGTTGTGCATATGAATGGGATTTGTTGTTACATTATTTGTACATGCACACAATGCACAATATATAGTATATTTTGGCCAATATCATTCCCCACTGCTTCTTCCCTCCCTTCCGACCTCCCACCCTTCGGTCTCCTTCCCCCACTGATCTCTCTTTGATTTTCATGAGATCCCTCCAGCTTTCCTTTTTCCTTTCTAGCTTCCACACATAAGAGAAAACATACGACCCCCAACCTTGTGAGTTTGGCTTATTTCACTTAATATGATGATCTCTAATTCCATCCATTTTCCTGCAAATGATATAATTTCTTTTGTCTTTATTTATGGTTGAATAAAACTCCATGTGTGTATATCCCACATTTTCTTTATCCATTCATCATTGATGGATACCCCAGCTGGTTTCCATACTTTGGCTACTGTGAATTGTGCTGCTATAAACATGGGTATGCATGTATCACTATAGTGTGATGTTTTTAATTTTTCAGGATAAGTACCGAGGAGTGGGATAGCTGGGTCATATGTTGATTCCATGCCTAGTCTTTTTGGGAACCTTCATTCTGACTTGATTTCCATAGTGGTTTACCAATTTTCCAGTCCCACCAACAGTGTAAAAATGTTCCTTTTCCTTCACATCATCTCCCGCATTTATTATTATTTGTATTCTTCATGACTGACATTTTGACTGGTATGAAATGAAATTTCAGTGTTGTTTTGATTTGTATTTTCCTAATTGCTGATGTTGAACATTTTTTCATACATTTGTTGGACATTGGGGTTTCTTCTTTTGAGAAGTGACTGTTCGCATATTTACTAATTGACTTATTTGATTTTTTTGATGCGAAGTGTTTTGAGTTCTTCATATATTCTAGATATTAATCCTCTGTTCACAATAACTTTGGGTGTCATCATCCTCATTTTGCAGGCACTGAGAGGTCAAGTTGCTAGAGTCCTCATAGTGAGCAAGTGGCATGGCTGCATGTCCTGGGCAGTTAAGCTTATCTGTTCAGCTACATTCCCTAAATATGTGTTCCAGGTCAGGCACTGTAGCATCCATTGCATTATGACTGGAAACAAGTTAGATGTGAGAACGTCTAGTGTGTATGCGTGTGCGTGCGTGTGTGTATGTGTGTGCGTGTGTGCGTTTGTGTGTGTGTGTGAGAGAAAGAGAGAAAGAGAAAGAGAGAGAAGGGGCCGAGGGGAAGGTCTGGCCTATTGTTGCCTACAGCACTGGACTAGGCAGTTCCTGGAAGTCATGCAGGATCTGGGCTTCCCAAGCCATTTTGTAAGCTAACTACTGTAATCATCAGGATTGGCCATTTCTCCTTATCTGAGAATCTGCTTCTCACAGTCTGCGGTTCTCTATTCAGGAGGAAGATAGCATGGTAGAATACATGGTATATGATACTGGAGACCCATAGCAGTTGTCAAATCTAAATTTGACCCTGACTTTTACAATTTTGAAATAAGGATAATGCCCACCTTACAGAATTATGACTTGAGATAATAGCTATCTATTCATTTCTTCATTCAGCGCCTACTATGTGTCAGGCACTGTTAGCCACAAAGGATATACTAGCAAATAAAAACTGATCTCATTTAGGTTACATTCTGGTGGGAGTAGAAACACAAAGTAAATTTTGTATCATATGACAAATGATAATGAATACTATGAAGAAAAGAGGAAAAATAATAGAAGGTAAGTAGAGGTGTTAGATGGAGTCAGAAGCACAGTTGACAGGGCAGTTGGAGAATCTTGTCACTGGGGAGGTACCATTTAAGCCAAGATTTAGCAGCTGAGGACATGTGGATAGCAGAGCAAGCATAAACTATAAATATCTCAGGTGGGAGCATGCTTGCCTGTTTGAGAACAGTAGGACATCAGTGTGGCTGATATGGAGATGGACAACAAAGCATAGTCGCTTGGGCAGGGCCCTCATGGGTAGGCCTTTCACTTCACAAAAGGTACATGCCACATTAAGGATGCCCAATAAATGGTAGTGGGACCATATGGATCCCACAGGGATGTTGTATTCTTTTGGTAGAAGAGAGAGACAGTTTAGGAATTTTCAACAGCAGCATATTAGAATAGAAAGAACACTAAAACAATTTCAAACGTACCTTTCTGTTAAATAGAAGGTGGTGGTTTCTGTTCTACCCAAATCACAGGACTGATGAAGTAAGAGAAATAAATTTATAAGCAGAAGGTCACAATATAACTAAAGGCTGTTTGCTAAATTATTGAATCATGGACTTGAAGGCAATTTAGTCTACTTTCTCCCAAAGCAGACTTGTCTGTGTGAATGTGCCTAAACATGGAGTGTTTACTAATGGAAAAAAAATGCAAAGCTCTGGAACTTTCTTGATTTGGATGTTTGATCATAGTTAGTACAGCATGCATGTGCCTGGGCTCCTTGGAAGTTAGGTCACATTGTTGCCTCAAGGTTCCTGGGTGGGACTAAGTCTTGGTGGGACTAATCTATCAGTCTAGAGATTCAAATAAATAAAAGTTCCTTGTGATAAGGTATGAAACTAGCTCAAGAAAGTAGATTTAGAAGCTTTCCTGTTAAAAATCCTGGTAAGTTATGGATGAAAGGGACTAATAGAAAACCACTGGGAGGGAAGCGAATGGAAGTAGCAGCTATGCCATGCCCAGGTTCCCTTGCAAGTGGGTGGGAACCAGAACATGGAGTCCATGTGACCAGTAACTACAGGTGTGGAACTGTAATTGTGGCAGAGAGTACAGAGCACTGATGACTCCCAGAACTCTTAGAAAATCTCAGAAAAGGAATCAAATAGGTGAGTTGGTAGATGGGGGCCTTTCCCTCTGCCACTTTTTGGAGCTTCTAGGAGAATTGCTGTCCTGAGCAGCCACTTCTGAGCACTCACTGTGGGCTGGTCAACCTTTCACAGGACGCAGTCAATCCCCAACATTACCATTGGTTATGGTCCTTGTGGACCACCACCTGCTCCCATTCCTCCTCCATTGACCCGTATTTAGAGATAAGATCTTTAAAGAGGTAATTAAGTCAAAATGAGATCATTAGGTTGGACCCCATTCCAATATGATTGGTGCTCTTATGAGAAAATCTGGACACAGATACATACATACAGAGGGAAGAGGACCATGCAAAGACACAGGAAATGACATCCTCTCTGCAAGTCAAGGAGAGAGGCCTCAGAAGAAACTAACTCTGCCCAGACTTTGGGCCCAGACTTCTAGCTTCCAGATTGTAGCGGAACAAAATTTCTACTATTCAAACCATCCTTTCTGTGGCATACTTTATTATGGTAGCTCTAGCAAACTGAAACACCCTTGTTTTATGTCTGAGGACACAAAGGATCGGAGAGAGGATGAAACTTGCTGAATTCTCTGTTAGGACTAGGTAGAGCTGTCAGTCATATTCCATACCAAGTCCCATGGGAGTCTGATGTAAAGCTGCTTCCCCTTACCTTGGAAACAGTCACAGGCATGCTGATCTTTGACTTCTGGTCCACTGTTCTCACTACCAAGGCCCCTCCCCTGCCATGCTGCTTTCTTTTGAGGTAATGCATTCATAAGCACTTGTGTTTCTTCAGACAGGAATGGCCTGAACAGGACTAAGCTAGCTGAGCCTTAGCAAATCTGGAGACTCCCTCTGCTTGGGACCTTCCTTTCTGGTTCCCATCTTCCCACCATCTGTTCTTATTCTTCAAAGTTATTTGTACCTGCTTAGAAATAGAGTCAAACCTACCAGAAATGGGCTTGATGACAATCACTAATATCATACGCTTGCTGAGAAGTTTGGTGGTTCTTAAATTAATCCAGGGTAGCTATTAAAATTGCCTAAACAACTTTTTAAAAAACTACCTAAGTTTTTATCTCAGTCTGAGTTTTCTACTCTAGGAAGGCCTGGGACAGAATCTGAACATTCACAATCATTTTTTTTTTTCTTTTAAATCTTCTTGGTGATTTTGATATCCCATCAGATAGAACCCTTGAAGATCTGATATGTCTTGTTTTATCTACGCCCAGGTTTTTGTATTTCCCATTGTTCAGTAGCAGATCTGAATGTCATTGCTCAATAGGTAGGCACTACTCAACATATTTTTGAGTTCTAGGTCAGTTGAGTTCTGCTTATTTTGTACCTCATTGTGTTTTCCTCCTCCAGAGGGCCCCAGAGGTCAGAGACAATTGGGAGCTGAGCAGGACAGCGACTCATCACGCAAGAAAGACAGTCCGATTTGAGTTTTTATTTGTTGAAGGGATTCATGCTGTATTTTTAATTCCCCTATTCTTTCCTGATGCCTCATTTTCACTCTCGGACTGAACACTGTTTTCAAGTCAGGGTAGTAGCTAGTTTGTTCAGAACATAGGGCTGGGACTAAGGTTGAGAAGGGTCGTCTTTAAAATTCTTTGTATATACTTAACAGTAAAAAGTTGAGTTTGTCTTAAATGATTATTACATGACTAATTATGTATAAATTATGTACACATACAGTATCACCAGATGTGTTGTATTTCCTATCAAATATATCCCTCAAAATAGAATGAATGAATGAAATATTGCAATACGTGAGGTAATTTTGGATACCTTTATTTTAGGAAATGTGTTTCCTTGATTGGGCCAGGGTTTGGGAAGAGTGTAGAGATGATCTTGTTTGTTTTTGACGGACATCTTTCAAGCTCCAGTTGTTGTCTTGATGTTTTAGCGGTAAGTGGGTTACCTGGAGAAAGACAGGACCTGGCCGTCATGAAAGCATGACCTAGTGTGGATAGCTCATAGGCAGTGAGGAAGGCTCTGAGGGACAGTGGAAAGAGTTTGCAGCAGTAGCTGGCAAAACAGCAGGTTCCCAAAGCAGGGGCATGGGACAGCCTTTGTGTGGGTCTGTCACATGCAGCCCTATAAACAAACACTCTGAAATCAGCTTGGATTCATACCACATTTTAAGTTGTCACCTTTTTTTTTTTGACTACCAGAGATTGAACTCAGGGGCACTCAGCCACTGAGTCATACCCCCTGTCCTATTCTTGTGTGATGAGAGTCGCTGTCCTGCTCAGCTCCCAAGTTTTTAGACAGGGTCTCACTGAGTTACTTAACACCTCTTTGTTGCTGAGGCTGGCTTGCAATTATCCTATCTCAGCCTCCCAAGCCCATTCTCCTGTCTCAGTCTCTCAAACTGCTGGGATTACAGGCATGCGCCACAATGCCTGACTTAAGTAGTCATCTTGATAACTTTCCAATGACAGAAAGATCCATGGAAATGGTATCCTCATTTGAAATGATTTAGCATTACTCAATATAAAAAGAGAATAAAATTATGGCATTTGCAGGTAAATTGATGGAATTGGAGAAAATCCTGCTAAGCAAAGTAAACCAATCCTCCCCAAACCAAAGGCCAGTTGTTCTCTTTGATATGTGAATGCTGATCCATAATGGGGGAGTGGCAAGGTTTAACAGTGGTCCCTTCACCTTCTGAATGTAGCCCTCATTGCTCTAAGGCTTTTTTTTTTTAAGTTGTAGATGGACACATACCTTTATTTTTATTTTATTTTTATTTTTAGTTTTAGTTTATATTATTTATTTTTATTTTATTTTATTTTTTATTTTATATTTTTATTTTTTTCAATGTGGTGCTGATTATCAAACCCAGTGCCTCACACATGCTAGGTAGCATGCGAGCGCTCTACCACTGAGCCACAACCCCAGCCACTAAGGCTTTTTTTTTTTTTTTTTTTAAAGCTTTCGGCAGACACAATCTTTATTTGTATGTGGTGCTGAGGATCGAACCCAGGCCGCACGCATGCCAGACGAGCACGCTACCGCTTGAGCCACATCCCCAGCCCAAGGCTTATTTTTTTTAAAGTTTTTTTTTTTCCTCTTTCTTCTCTCCTGTCCCCCTCCCTAACAAGGTTAGGGAGACAGTGATATCTTTTCTTCCCCTAATTAATTGCCCTTGAACACATCCATTACAGGGAGGAGATGCCTGCTGAGGATCTGGGAAATGAGATCTCCCAAATTAACAAGCGAATTCTAACACCATCTGGGCACCCCGGGACCCCCTACCAGAGCATACCTGAAGTGTAAACCCCTTGTCCCTCCTGATGGAGAGAGTCACAATCTTTGGGACAGGAGTCCTTGTGTTTCTCCTTTGCTAGCAAACCTTTTTTTCCCCCCTCAAAACCGTGTCCTTATTATTAAATTGGCATTGATTGGCATTGGGGACAGAGGATGAGCTTTTGGTTACAATGGAGAGAATGGAGGAACTGTGATTGGCCCAGGGCAGGGGTGGGGGGCAGGAAAGATGGTGGAATGAGATGGACATCATTACTCTAGGCACATGTAGGGTTGCCCAAACAGTGCAACTCTACATTATGTACAACCAGAAAAATGAAAAGTTGTGCTCCATTTGTGTACAATGAATTGAAATGCATTCTGCTGTCATGTATAACTAATTAGAACAAATTTTTAAAAATGCAAATATATAATAATTCTATATAAAATTAAAAGAAATTTCCTCTTTGGATGTTGATTTTTTTTCTTTCTTTTTTTTAAAACTGGGGATTGAATTTACATCCTCAGTTGTTTTTTTATTTTGAGACCGGGGTCTCTCTAAGTTGCTGAGGCTGGCCTTTGAACTTGGAATGCTTCTGCCTCAGCCTCTAAATTGCTGGGATTACAGATGTGCATCACTGTGCCTGGCTAGATGTCAGACCTCTTACTATATTTCCTTCCAGCTCTCTATCCATCTGGTTCTTTTACCTAACTAGGATATAAAGACTTTTAAGAAGTGACATTAGATACAGAAAGGTTTTTGCTAGGGCAGACAAACTGTAATAAAAGATAACTACAGAACTGGGGCAAAGCCCTTGCCTAGCGTGCATGAGGCACTGGGTTCGTTCGATCCTCGGCACAACATAAAAATTAACAAATAAAGTAAAGGCACTCCAAAAAGTAAAAATAATAATAATAATAATAATTTTAAAAAGATAACTAATGAGCAGCCCTACCCCAGGCAAATCTGTAGTTACATTTGAAACGGCTCAATCCCAAGGAGGCAGCAGCAACAATGTAATTTGGGATCATGTGACATAACTCACCCAGAATTTGAAGAAGTCATGACTGTGAGCCCAAATTTTAGTTTTGTTGCTTATTTACCAACATTTACAAAGTTAGGAAGAATTTATAACTTTGGGGGAGTATCCCCAATAACTTTTCTTTTCTGTGTACTGGGGGTTGAACCTAGCGCCTTTCACATGCTAGGCAAGTGCTCTTCCACTGATTTCCATTCCCAGTTCCAAATGGTTATTTTTTTTTTTCAAAATAACACCTTATATTTTGTATTATTATTTAAAAACATTTCTCAGTTCTATTGAGGAATACATGACTAATAAAATGTAAGTAATATCTAAGGTGTACAATGGATGTTTTCCTATGTTTATACATTGTGAAGCTTAATAAATAACCTGGAGTAGGTATGATTTTCATGCTTGGTGAGAACATTTAAAATGACCCTCACTCTCATAAGCTGGGTGCAGTGGCATGTCTGTTGTCCCAGATACTTGTGAGGCTATGGCAGAAGAATCACTTGAGTCCCAGAATCTGAGGCCAGCCTGGCCAGCACAGTGATTGATGCCTTAAAATATAAGTATATAATTATTTGTGGTAACTTAAGAATAATGTACAAGTAGGCTGTTAGAGCTGATAGGACACAACATAACTACTTGTCCTTTCTCTTCTTCAACAAAGAGAGAATGGAGTGCTATAACTTGCCTGAGGTCACACTGGTAATTAAGAGCAATGCTGGGACTTGACCAAACTAGACCGAATTTCCTGAAAGTATCAAGTAAAATCACTGTTAATGATTTCTAGTTTAGTGCACTTTCTACTTTTGTCAGTCATGTGACTCCTTATATAGCCATGAGGTTATTAACTGATGTGTTTTCTTCTAATATTAAACTTATGGGGGTAGATATGATTTATTTATTTATTTTTGGTTGTGTTGGGGATTGAACCCAGGGCCTTGTGAATGTGAGGCACTACCAATTGAGCTATATCCCCAGCCCTCTTTTTTGTTGTTTTAAAGATTGGTTGAAGCTCCTTTTTGGATTATTTGTAGATTTGATTGTTATGTCATTGAAAATGTTTCAAGGACCAACTGGGTCATGTCTTGCATTTGTTGTATTTTCAACATTTAGGTTTTCCAAGGACAATAGTACAGGCTGAAGCCCTCGACAAAATCTGTGACCTGGATCTAGTGATCAGTTTGAACATTCCATTTGAAACACTTAAAGACCGTCTCAGTCGACGTTGGATTCACCCTCCTAGTGGAAGAGTCTATAATTTGGACTTCAACCCACCTCATGTTCCTGTAAGAATATACAAACTGCTTTCACAATCTGGCAAGAAAAAGGCAAAATTTTCCAGTTAAAAAGTGAATAGACGACATGAATAGACTGTTAAAAAAACACTACATGAATCTGTTGTAGTGGTACCTGCCTGTAATCCCAGTGGCTTGGGAGGCTGAGGCAGGAGGATTGCAAGTTTGAGACTAGGCTTGGCAGCTTAGTAAGACCATGTCTCAAAATAAAAAAAATAACAAGGGCTGAGAATACAGGTCAGTGGTAAAACAACCCTGGGTAAATTCCTAGTACCACAGGATGGTGGGTAGGGGGTACTCAAATTCAGTAGCAGAGAAGGGAAACTTAAGGAACAAATGGGATGTCATTTTAGATCCACTGGACTCAGCAAATTTTAAAAAATATAGCATCTATGCTGATGGGGATCAGAGAAAAACAACACTCTCAAAAAAAAAAAAAACAGGTAAAGTCATATATAGAGTGAAATTTATTTCAATGTTTGTAATGACCAAAAAAATCAAAGAATGTTCATCTATAGGGAACTGGTCCAATAAATTGGAAAACATCCATATCATCTAAGAATATAAAGAATAATCAATAAAAATAATGAATTAGATCCCTAGGACTGCCCCCCCCCAAAAAAAAAAAAAAAAGGACAGAAGAGTTCTTAGTAGCACAATGCTTTTTGATAGGAAGAAATTTCCTGAAAGTATCATTGAACAAGAAAATCACACAGAATGGTCTCCTTTTTTGCAAAACAGTGTCCACATCTTTATGTGTATCTGAGTGTGTAGATATGCTGTCTGTGTTTATAAGACCAGGGAGTAAGTTATGAAGGAAATAACCTACATTGGCAAAGAGGCTGGGGTGGACAGGATAAGGGAGTGGGGTCACAGCTGATATGTGTGAGGGTAGGGGAGAAGCGTTTAAGGAATGGAAAGATTGCCCATAAAAATTCAATATAATAATTATGTGGTATAAAAGTAGGCAGATGTAATGATACTGTAACACATTTGTTTAGAGTAATTCCTCTCCCCCCCCACCCCTTTTTTGTACTGAGAATTGAACCCAAGGACACTTTACCACTGAGCTACACCTCCACTTGGTCCTTTTTAATTTTTTACTTGGAGATTGCAATCCTCCCTTCGCAGGCCCCTGAGTCTATGGGATCACAGGTGTGAACCAGCACACCTGGCATAATGGTTCTTTTTTTTGATGTAGACTTTTTTTTTTCCTGCCCTGTACTGGGAATTGAACCAATGGCCATATGCATGCTAGACAAAGGATTACCACTGAGCTACACCCCCAGCCCCTGATATAAACTATTTCTAACTTATCTTTATGTTAAAACTGACTTCCTGATACAGATTGAACTAATGCATTAATCCAGTCTAATAACACTGAACTCCTGTTCTTGGTTGGTAGGTAGTATTTCTTGTCATTATCCAAAGTATTCTCCAAAGGTGGAAAAAACAGCATTATGTCTCACTGGGTTAATTTTTGTGGAAAAGCCTTGACTTGAATATAAATGGAAACAGTAATTACTACAGAAAATCACTTCCAGGGTTAATGATGCCGCCCCCACTTCTGGCTGGTAATGTGACAGTAATATCCCAACTGAAATCTGTTCGTTTAGGTTAAGCAATAAACTCCTTTTGAAGTTTTCTTCAAAAAGTGTAAATAGTTCTGTAATACCTTCCTTAGAGCCCCTTTTTATTTATTCACTCATTCATTCATTTTAGAGACACTGTCTAGCTATGTAGCCCAGGCTATTCCCAGTCTCCCAAGTAACCTGGACTGCAGGCATGTGCTGCCTCACCAGGCTAGATCCTTTTTTCGTTTTAACTCTAACAGGCTACAATTAGGAAAATAAACAGTGGGAAGAGAAAAAAGGAGTTCTGACATAGATAGGAAGTCCACTGAAGTCCACCACAACACCTGACATCTTAACTTTGTCCAGATCTACTAGTGCAGATTCTATAAAAAATGAGAAGCTTTATTACTGAGTTACTTTCCCAGACTATTATAGTGGTATTCCCAAAGGTAACAAAGTGCTAACCTGGCCACCTCTACCAACCCTCTTCCCAGGAAGGAGGGATGCTGTTGCCCTAGTGTCATCCTGGTCTTTCTGGGAGTAGTGCTGTACTTACTGGAACCCTTCTATGCATTTTGAACATTGTGGTCACACGTAAAATAAAGAACAGAGAAATCTAAGTGATGCACAGACTGGTCCCATCCCCAGCTCTCCTGTCATGTCAGTTAACTACCATGGAATACACGTGTGATAATTATGTGGTTCACCAATAAATCACACGTGTATGTCATGTCCCCGAGACCCTGAGCTGGAATGGAATTTTAGTGTGTTTCAAATTTATGGCCAGTTTCTGATTATTCATTTGAGTTGCCTGAGCCTTTTGGTTCTGCTCCAGCTGCCTTTGACAGATTTATTTCCTGTGACTTTCCCCTGATGAATGGTAGCTTCAGACATGAGAGGCAACATTCCAATGTGTCCATATTTGTGTAAATAGGTGTGCCTCCTAGGGAGATTAAAAGATACGAAAAATCAGTGTTTGTTTAAATTACAATTTTTCAGTTCTAAGAATGTTGTCCCTGATTTGGGTCATGATTATTTTAATATACTTTTAGATATGTCATTATTTGATCTTGTAAAATAACCCAAGATAAATTTCAGAGAGGCTCCATAGTAATTTGAAAGCTGGCGGAGATGTCATCTTAGAGATTAGAATTTTTCCTAAACAATCAAGTTGGTTATTTAAAACGTTTTATTTTCCAGATTAAGAACTCAAGCTTTAGGGACTGCAGATGCAGCTTAGTGGAAGAGCACTTACTTACTTAGCATGTGTGAGGCACTGGGTTCAATTCTCAGCACCACATATAAATAAATAAAATAAAGGTCCATTGACAACTTAAAAAAAAAAAAAAGAACTCAGGCTTCAGAAAATAAGGCAGTTTTAGGAATATTTAAATATTTAAAAGGCCAGAGTGACATTGTCCAAAGGTTTTTTTGTTGGGGAGGTTGCTTGGAATTTAAATTGAATTGGAAGTCTCATTTATCAACAATAGTGGACCATATTTGGAAGGATATGACAATTAAAAAAGATTCAATGCCAACTCTCAGAAAATAATGTCAACACACCGTGCAACCACTAGCTCTTATTCAACTCCCTTCACAGTGCCCACTGTCTCCCAGCTGTACTTATTGTCTTGTAGAGTCATAGGCGAGTACATGGGTTTGCACAGGAAAGTTCTGACCTGTGGATTGGTCCAGTGGTTCATCGTACGAACTGGTTTCTCTGGTGGTTTCAGGGAATTGATGACATCACTGGTGAGCCACTCTTCCAGCAGGAGGATGATAAGCCTGAAGCGGTTGCTGCCAAGCTAAGACGGTATAAAGATGCAGCCAAACCAGTCATCGAACTATACAAGTGAGTGTGCTTTATTTTCATGGCAAAGGATCAACTAAAAACTATTTGGAGACTACTGGGAAGGACATTGGACCGAGGCAGGGAAATGTTTCCTGAGCTGGATAAAGGTCCATTGTCTCCCTTGAAAGTGGATGAAATGCTGGAATTGTACCTGGGAGTCCAGGAGTCTAGTACTTTTTTTTTTTTTTTTAAATCTTGGAACTGTTTATAAAATAAGAATCCCTCCACATAAGTATGTGATCTGGACAGAAGACTAAGCATAGATGTGTTTGTAAGGTACTTAACAAAGAAAAGTCAAAACCAGGAATTTGGGATTGCAAATTCAAATGGCCACCAGGTCCAGACAGGTTTTATGTATGAGTGTTAAGGATGAGGAGGTAGCTCACTGATAGATTGCTTGCCTTGTGGGTGAGGGCCTCAGTTCTATCCTGAGCACTGGAGAGATGTGCTAAATCATGTAGTTGAACTGTACAGCACCTAGGCTGATTATCATCACCATGGGGACACACAAGCACAGTGTGACATTTTTGAGGAGAAGCAGAAATATGACTCTGTGTGGAAGAAAAACATCTCAGCTTTAATCTTTCAACAAATTAAAAAATTTTAAGCTACATGCAAGACAAACAGATATGCTGGCCATTTGGGGGATAGCAGTTTACAGCTTCTGCTATAACCAACTTCTCACCTTGTAGATTCCCCCAGTTCCCCATTTAGCAAACCTTTAGATTTGATATTCTGATCATTTTAAGATTCATATTGTGGTCCATGTCTGATTTTTATAAGTATCACGGGTTTTAGAATATCAATGATTGTCAGTGATCTGCTTTTGAAAAGTATATTTGAGGCAAATTTGGGATTGTGCCTGTCACATTATTCTTTTTTTAGGGCAAAACACAAGGTGGCATCATGCAAGCGGGCTAGAATTGCAAAAACCAGTGGCCTTGTTTAGCTGTGCCCAAGAGAGGCCTCCCAAATTTGAAGCTGGGAAGTTTTGGCAGTGTGACGTGTGACAGAGACCACAAAATCATGGTTTTTTTTTTGTATCTCCGACTTTATCTGTGCTAATGCTGTGTTAAAAGGAAACCAAAAATGCCTTTGTGTCTGTTGGACTTTGTTTTTCAGGAGTCGAGGAGTGCTCCATCAATTCTCTGGGACGGAGACAAACAAAATCTGGCCTTATGTTTACACACTGTTCTCCAACAAGATCACACCTATTCAGTCCAAAGAAGCCTACTGAGCCTGTCCCATGGAAGAACCAAGAAGATGTGGTCGTTCATTCAATCAATCCTGTGTGTAGCATTGATGCCATGTCCAAATTAGAAGTCAGCTGAGATAGCTTACAGTATCTTTTCTGTGTAAATGGTGAACTGATAGGAAAACTAGGAAATAGAAAGGGCTCATGAAGAGGCCCTCCTCTGTCTTTCAAGAGAAGGCAATTCTGGACCTGTCAAGCTCTTCACAAGCAAGCCAGTGCAGGCTGGATTTCAGGTGTCTAACCTACACTCTAGTTGGGTTTGGACAGCCAAGTTGTTGCTTTAATAGCCTCTTTTTGCATGTGATGACGGTGGTCTCTGGTTCTCCCTACCCTTTCAAGGCTGCATTGAAACACAGAACCAGTAAACACGAGAATGCAGAGGACTCTAGTCTTGGCTTTGCCACAGTTCTCTGCTTTGTGCCCCCTTGTAACAGTGGAATTGAAGCTAATTGCTCTCAGTGGTTGCTTATCTTGAGTGACTGTGTTCACAATTCATTTTTTTTTTCCTGCTAAGAGTAACGCCTTTCATCCATGCTCCATGGTGTCCCTCCTTTGCAGACATCCTGGAATGAAAGGATTTGTTTTCTTACATCTGTTTTCTCTCATCTTAGGATATTAAATAGAGGCTATTAAATAATACAGATAGTTGCTGCATTTATCCCTCTCAAATTTGTTTTTTTATGAACTGAGAGCTAGGGGTTACATCGAATCTCTTCATGCATCATGAACTGAGCCATGCAGAGGGTCTTATTTAAATGCTGGTCTGATTCTCATGGGCTTGTTCTGCTCATTTTATTTTGAAAAAAAAAAAAAAAAAATTAGAACCTCCCCTGCTGAATCTTTTGGAATCCTCAAAAATTAATCTATAGAAATGTTGGAAGATCATATTTTGTGTATAGAGGAAATAAGACCATATGGAATTACTGGACTAATAGAATAGTTAAGCTTTTTATTCAAGACAACAAAATGAATTTTGAATATGCTGCTAAATATTGATGGTGACAGTGTTTTTTCTTCTGTGAGTGATCCAAGCCGATTTATAAATAGTCTTTAAAGGGAACAGAGCCTTGTGGGGTTGAGGAAAATATTGCACTAGCTGTATCTAGATTAAGTTTGATTTACAACCCCCCCATCCCCCCATTCCAAAGATACAGTCTATGGGGTGGCCATATAGCCTAGAAATAAAGATCTTAATGTTTTGCTATTCCATGTATCAATAAGTCCTTTGTTAAAAGACTTTCCTGGTTTCCAGACTTGGTGGCCACCTTGTATAATTCTTGCTCTTTTTTGGAAAGAACAATGAAGTTTATTCCTGCTGCCTTAAAAATATGTATCCTTCCTTCATGCATCATGCCTGTCCCCAGGGAGTGTCCTTTACTATTCCTGGGAATGACTTCTGGCTAAACTTTCATACTGGTGAGGAGAAAAAAGAAGCCAATTCCAGCACTTTACTGGTGTTGAAACACATCATTTACTTTCTAAAGGTATCCCGTGAATCCCCAGTCAGCTCACTACCTATGTGCTAATAAACCCATCTTCCTTACATATTTCCCTTCATCCCTTCATATGAATATTCCTTGGCTATCTTAGTGGAAATACAGGCCAGTGTCCTCATCCTCTCCATCACAGAAAAAACAAGATTGTTTACTTTCTCTCCAATGCAATTGCCTAGTTCAGGTCTGTGAAATGTTGAGTGCGTTATTATGTTGACTCTGAGCACTTTATAAGAGTTGCATTTGGGGCTGATGATGGGGAAGGGGTGAAAATCAGACATGGTAGATAAAGCTCAGGTTTCCTGGGGAACCAGGTATAGAGAAAAACACATCCAATATGGAGAAAACTGCACAATTTAAACTGGTGTTTCCATGGAGATGGTTTCTACAAACTAGGAAAAGGAAAAGTAGAGTTCAGGTTGTTATGGATAATTCAAAAGAGGAAAGTGTGTGCATTTTTGACTCCTTTTTTCACTTCCTCCCTAATGTCGTCATTGCCTTTAGAATTTTAGGGTAGTGGAAATGGTGAGATCCCTGATTGTGTACTCTGCTCCTCTATCCTTCTCTCTTTCCTCCCTCCCAGCTAAATATGCAGTTGTAGCTGTTATCCAGTCTCCCAGTAAGCCTCCACAGTGCTTGCCCAGTACCTGCGGGTCCTTTTGCTAGATGAGATTTATAAGACATTAACACATTTTCCACAGACTTGGAAAAGACAAAGCTTGTTTCGTGTTCAGTGGCCTTTTAAACATAAAACAACGAATTCATTTCTGGTTTTCTTCAATAAATGCACTAGTTTTCTTATGATTTACTCTTTTGACAACAGTAAAATTAAAGGGGCATCTTTCTTGGTTTTCCTTCCAATGTCATACCTGTAGTTCCTTCACATTGGAGATGAGATAAGTTTGGGTGGTCTTTCAGATTCTGACCTGACCCCACATTCTGTGGTTCTACCCAGCTCTAAGTTCAGTTTGCTTTCCACCGTCCCAATTGACTTCCCACTTACTGGGAAACTAAAACTGCTGTTGTGTTTATTTTCCAACACAAAGGCATACTTATTGTAGGTACCATTTGTTGAAGTTCTGCTGAGTGAAATGTGCATTTTATAGGACGTTTACAAACATCTCATGAATCTTTCTAGCATTCTTTGAGCTAGATCTGATCCCTCTTTTATAAACAAAGAACATAAGCATCAAGGAATTGAAGCATCTTGCCCAGGTTCCCCTGCCATTGAACTGTGTAACCGGGACTCAAACCCAGGTTTTCCTGACTTCAAAGTCTGACGTTTTCCCTGGATGTTAGCTACCTATGTCTTGCCTGCAAGCAACCCAGAGCCTTGAGCCTGCTTTGTTCTGCTTGTGGCCTTATATCAGAAGCTGTAGAATTCATTACAGTAACTGCATGCTGGAGGAGTGTCCGAGCCCTTGGGCCTCCCCTCTGAATTCTGTTCTACAAATAAAAGGTGGTTAAAGCAGGCCGATGGGCAGAGGAGGCAGCCTCATGGTCCTCATCCTGGCTTTTGGTGTCCAATGTGTTGTGACCTTAAGGAGCCTTTACCCCCTGAGATCTCCCTGGCCACGGTTCCTACACACAGGCCTGAGCTCCTTGGGCTCTCCAGACATGCTCTTTTTTTTTTTTTTTTTTTTTTTTTTTTAAGAGAGAAAGTGGAGGGGGGGAGAGAGAGAGAGAGAGAGAATTTTAATATTTATTTTTTAGTTATCAGCGGACACAGCATCTTTGTTTTGTATGTGGTGCTGAGGATCGAACCCGGGCCGCACGCATGCCAGGCGAGCGTGCTACCGCTTGAGCCACATCCCCAGCTCCAGACATGCTCTTCTTAATCAAAACAAATCCTTTCTTCGTTCCTGCCCTCAAACAAGGCCTTGATAGTAAATAATCATTCTGAAAGTGCTTTAAGGAAACAATAGTGATCCAGCACCCAACACAGGGCAACTCTTGACTTTTTTGTACCATCATCCCTGTGTTGCTCCAAATGCAAATTCTCACCTTTGCCTGCCATCCACTTCTCATGCAGTGACTGTGGCAGTAACCAGGGGAGATTTACATCCTGTCCTGTCCTCCTTTCCTGGAGATCACTCCCTCAGCACTGTAGCTCAAATGAGCCCATGTGTCATGCAAGGCCTACCCCTATGTTTGGTAGGGAGCGGAAAAGGTAAAAATAGCGGTGGGAGAGGGTGACTTCTTAGAGGTGCTATGTAGTATTCAGACAGTGTAATTTCAGGTAGAAAAGATGCCTGCACAAACCCATACATAGGGTTTTGTTTTTTTTTTTTTTTGTAAAATTTAGTTCACCAGAACCAAAGTTCAATATTTGACTTTAGTTATTTGTCTGAAGAGTTTAAGCCCCTGGAGACTTTTGCTAATCATAAAAGACTTGTGTATTTCCAAGTGTGTTGGTATAGGCACTCTTGGTAGTTCCTCCGTGCTAAGTGCATTACATGCAATATCTAAGGAAATCCTCAACAGTTACCCAATGTGACAGATGTTATCTTGATTATTTTGTCTTGTTGTACTTAAAGAGTGAGACCTGTGCTTACCTGTACTTACAGGGATTTATTGGGAAATTCCGAAGGATCTTTTCTGTACATCTCCGTAATTTAAATTCCCCATTCTCTTGAGTAGGTAAACCAATGCATATGCCCTCGCCTAGAAACTTTGTTCTCTTCTGGTGCTCTCATGCTGAGACAGGAAAATTGTACTCAGTGGGTTATGGCGGTAGTTGCACACTGTATATGCAGAGGGCATATGTCTCTGTACTCTGCTGGGTTATAGGATCTCAGGAGGCATTCATATCCACCAGATGAATTTCATTTGTTTACCTTTCATTTAACTGACCGTGTCTTTTCTTGCTGCAGGTATATGCCAGAGAGGCAATTCATAAGGTCAAGTCCTGTTCATAGTTAGGAGTTGCTTTCTTTTTTCCCTCCAGTTTTAGTAACTCCTGGTCTATTTGGTGTCTCCAGAGAAGAACCCAATATGGACACATTCTTTCGATATGGTCTGGTCATAAGTTGTCATTCTTTTCCATATATAATAGACCCAGCCTGGTTTCCAGATGAAGCGTGCAACGTGAGAGTCGGGAAACCATGAGGCTGTATTTTAATTATGAAAGAAAATCTGCTTTCTGTATTTGAGACATACTAAAAGTAAATTGCTCATAAATGCCATACCTTATCTTTCTTGTACCAAATTGCACAATTCTTGCCAGAATAAATGCCATTATCAGTATGCTTCAGGATATTCCTCAATTTGATCGTTGTGTGTATGTGTGTGGTGTGTGGGAGAGAGATAGGAGAAAACACTTCCAAAAAGGCACCGTCCTGCATACGAACTCCTTCCTCTGGTAACAATTAGGCTCTTCGAGGAAGTTCAGTGTCATTCTTTAAATGAAAGGTTTCCTGTTTAAAACTTTGCAAAGGAGCAGCCCACCTTGAAGATTCTCCCTGGGGAACGAACTATTTTGTATTTAACTTAGAAAAGAGTAGAGGAATGAAAAATGAACTCTGTCTTTATTTATGCTCCAAGGAATATTAGGGCTCAGAGGAATTTTCTAGTTTTATGAGAATTTGTACTACTGATTTTTATATATTCCTGTTTTTGAGATGAACAGATCTCTGGGGAGACTGTTGAGTTACAATGGCATTTCACTGTGATCCCTCTCAAGCTCAAGCCTGTTTTTAACCCGGCGACAACCACCTGTCTCTTCCGTTTACCGTCCTGTGAAATGTCAGCTCGGAGTTTCCCAGAAGTTGTGTGTTTACGATGAGAGTGCTTCTCCTTGGTGTGACAGCTGTTCCCCCTGGATGTTGGTGTATGTGCTCAGTTCAGAGCAGCTAACCCTGTGTTCTGTTCCGTATATGCTCTCCTAACTGTTGATTGTACTATTGATTTTTTGTTGTTGTTGTTATCTTGCTTGAAGATTGATTCATACTTTTTAATTTGATAGAAATAAAGTTTTTTTTTTTCTGCTTATAACTGGTCAGTTCCTTTAATATTCGTATAGCTGTTCACACTTGACAATATTGGTTTTCACAAATGGCTTTCTTTATGCCACTCTGCAACCACTACATATTATCAACAGTAATCTTCAATTTGCTGATGAGGAAATTAAGGAACATAGTTGGTGGCAAGCAAGGTCCTGAACCAAGAGCTATAATCCCCAGTCCCATTTGTTTTTCTTACTACACCATATATAAGTTCCTTGTTCGTCCAGCACTTTATTCATTACAAATTTTAGTGTCTATATTCAGTTTTATTCTTAAAGCAATTGCACGATGTGAGCAGATTCTAACCCTTTTAGGAGACTGGATCAGATTATGCCTTCAGGTCAGAGCCTCTGGGGCTACTCGGTAGAAGGGATATCAGAGCAGGTTTGTTCAGTGGGGGAGCTGGAGTCAACAGAAGAATAGCAAAGATCTGCTGAAGGAGGCTAAGTTAGGGAGGGTAGGGGTGAGAAATGCACTGAACTTTTCCCCACCCTGGCACATCTTCCCATTAGCTGAAGCCAGAAGCCAGCTGACAGGGGAGTCTGAGAAACAAGTTCTAGACTTCCACACCCCTGAAAAGGGGAGCTAGATATGATGGCAGCGTGGCTGTTGTATTAAAATGCACACATTCATTCCCTCCTGTTTTGGGAGGATTTTACACTCCTGCACTGTTGGCTTCATGCTTGGACATGTAATTTGCTTTGGCCATTGAAATATGCACTGAAATTGTGTCACTTCTAAGCAGAAAACTTATTTTGTAATTTAAACTTTAAGCTTGCAAATTCTTTTGGGGGTGGGGGAGGGAGGTACCAGGGATTGAACCCAGAGCCACATCCCCAGCCTGTTTATTTATTTTTTAAGATAGGGTCTCCCTAAATTGCTTAGGGCCTCACTAAGTTGCTGAAGTTGGTGTTGAACTTGTAATTTTCCTGCTTCAGTCTCCCAAGCTGGTGCACCTGGCAAGCTGGTAGATTGTTATAGATCCATTTGTGACTTCCAGATTCAATAAGCAGGAAGTAGCAACTAGGATTTTGGTGACTAGATCTCTATGAGATGCAGGGTTAGGATATCTAGAGTTAACAGATGGGAAGATTTTCCAACTCTGACAAAAACAAAGGAATGCAGAGCTATTTTATAATTCTATGTAATTTATCAGCACTGCCTATTTAAATCACTTGAGTTTCCCCCAACCCTGTGTTCAAATGGCGGTGGTAATTCCCATATTAACATCAGTCACTGAATAGTCGCATCCAATGATGAAGTGAAAACCATACACATACACATATATGCATATATAATGAAAGATAATAGTTACAATTATTGACGGTTTACTCAAGCCAGACAATAGGCTAATCATTGTGTAGGAGCTATCTATGATAAACCCAAGACTCAGAGAAATTATTTTCTGTAGACTGCCTACCCAATAAGTGGTAGAATGAAGACTTAACTCCTCTGCTCACTCATGATTGGCCTGCTGTTCTAAGACCCAAAAGGATCATAATTGAAGCAGCTTTGACGTTTGGAAGCCCTTGGTCAGGACTGTAAGGAGTGGGGTGGGGAGCCTTGCCACTTGGAGGTGAGTAGGAATTGAGCAGTATTGTGGCTAGCTGTTCTCCTAGCCATTATCTGGGGCCAGTCCTTTTAACAAGCCTGAGAAGAATCCCATGGAAATATTCAGTCTCTTATTCCATCAGGAGTTAATACCCTGCATTTCTCCATTAAGAGTCATGTACCTTGAGAAAGAATATGATTTCCTTAACAAAAGAAAATCAGGGATGCAGAAAGGAATAGTCCATATCCAGATTAGTGAGGACAGACTCACCACTACCTTAACAGTAATGGCCCACATGCACTGACCACTGTCATGTATATCAACCATCCTGCCACACTGACCATCTCAGAACATACTGACCACCTTGGACTCATTTGTTATATGCGTCCACCACAATATGGAGGCTTATCAGTTCAACAGAATTAGAGAGGGAGGTTGGCTGAAGTTGCCTAGAGACTAAAAGAACCATATTTGATCTGTATAACAAACTCTGTTTTTCCATGATGCCAATAAAAAAGACCAATTATCTAGTGTTCTTGTGAAAGTCTTATATAAAAGTTTATAATGTTGGTATTTATAAATTCAGAGTAGATAATGAGCATTCTGAAGACAATGATGGATGCTTTAATTTGAATCTTAATATGCTTCTCCTAAAAACCAAGCAGATCAACAAAGAGCAAATAAAATATATCTACCACAGTACCAGGAAATAAAATACTGCAAACTCCCATTTCATTTGAGTGGGGGGAAAAAATGCCTGAAACCAGTAGTACTAGCTGTGGAACCCATATAGAAGTGGAGAGTAAGACAGGAATTATTTGGGAAAAAGAGAATATAGTAGGTCCCAGAGAGTAATACCCTAAATGGAAAAATACTAAGAACAGTATTTCTGCCATGGTGACTTAGAGTCACTTGCTACTGTGGAAGCAAAGGAGTTTCAAATATCTGTTTAAATAGTTTTTCTTTTTTTTTTTTTAAATTTAATTGATTTTATTTTTTTTTAAAACACATGACACTGGAATGCATTACAATTCTTATTGATATATAGAGCACAGTTTTTCATATCTTTGTATATAAAGTATGTTCATGCCAATTCATGTCTTTATACATGTACTCTTTTTTGCCTTACAATTTGTATTACACATATATACCACAATTTTCATACCTCTGTTTGTATATAAGTAGGTTGACACCCAATTCGTGTCTTCATACATATACTTTGGATAATGAGGTCCATCACATTCCATCATCCATGCTAATCCCCTGCCTCCTCTCTTTCCCTCCCACCCTTCTTCCCTATCTAGAATTCATCTATTTTAAATAGTTTTTTTTATTGTTGATGTTTTTTCTTTTTTCTTTTTCTTTCTTTCTTTGTTGTTGTTGTTGTTGTTGTTGTTTTTGGTACTGGAGATGAACTCAGGGGTTCTTTACCACGAAGCTACATTGCCAGTCCTTTTGAGACAGGTTCTTGCCAAGTTTCTGAGGGCCTCATTAAATTGCTGAGGCTGGGCTTGAACTTCCTCCTGCCTCAGCCTCCTGAGTCACTGGGATTACATGTATGAATTACCACACCTGACTAACAGGTAAGTCTTGAGAGGTCACTGCTTTGGGGAGAGAACAAGGTAACTTGAAAGGAATAGTAATCTCTTGGAGATTTGTTGATTAAGAGGGAAGAAGAATTTAGTATAAATTAAAGAGTCCT